>NC_065446.1:95734233-95934233 GCF_917563875.1 Diabrotica virgifera virgifera | reverse complement strand
AAAGTGAGTCAACCCACGTCCTTTCGAATGGCGCTATTGCCGATATTATGACGAATATAAGTTATGCACACCGATGCATTTCCCGTTCTGCCCCGAGCCTCGTTTTTCCCCGGTCTCCCCTATCTTTTTTCACGGCTACATTTTATTAAATAATATTTGGTCAAATAACTCTGTTTTGCTCCAAATAACCTATCCCTAGTCTATAGCCCAATAGTTCTAAATCACCCTGTATATTGTGAATAAATACTCATTTTCCCAATAGATGGCATGCCGATTGAAAATTAAAATCCTGTTTACAAAAAAACGCAAATACAAATAATGAAAGTTGCAACTGTCATTCTTCACTTACCCTTTTCCCATATTGCTGGTATCCTACCCTTCGAACCCAAAGAGTAGGAACCCCGTGTCCAGTTTATTTGAACTTACTCCCGATTGTCATTTTTTTGTCGACGAAATCAACGCGGACAGTGTCCCGTAGGGCAGGCGCGAAAACACTGAAAAAACCATCCGAGCAGCAACCTAGTAGAGGATGTGGCCAATAAAGGCTCAAAATGAGGAAGTACAGTCTTGATAAAGAGTGAGACAGATCGTTCTCTCCCTGACAGGAATTTTGTAATGCGATTGCCATTTGTTTAGTTTAATGTTGACAGATCGTTATGATTTCGCCGTGTTGGGAACAGATACGGCGAATGTGTATGTGTACTGTGTACATATTATACAGTATGGGTAATGTTATCATCGGCCTACATGAGTTCGCGTAGGAGTTCTCACTTGAAGCTGCCAAATTGTCAAGTGGACGGGATATTAAACAGAAGTTATCGCATATGTTCAATTGTTAAATCGCTTTCTTTCTTTGCCTACGCATGATACATACAAACAGAGGTTAGTTTTTGCCCAATAACTATACATAGGTATACTGGGTGTTACTAAATAAGTATGAAAAACTTTAAGGGCTAATTCTACATGAAGAAATGATGCCGGTTTGCTCTATGTGTCCGCAAATGCTTCGTTTCCGAGATACGGGGTGTTGAAATTTTTATTTCAAACTGCCAATTTATTTATTGCAATGAAAATGAAATTTAGTGAGTTTTACGAGGTAGTTATTACGCATTTTTTGACATACAATTAAGAATTTTGTATTAATCATTGGCGCGCATACGGGTAATAGTTTAAATTTTTTTAAAGAAAAAAATAGTACGCGACTGATATATTTCAAATTAAAAATTATTTTATTATTTTTAACGTTTAATTTTTGATAAAAAACCTTTCTTGCCTTTTTTCACATGATGCACCGTTTTTATGCAGAAAAATAAAACCTCTTGACGCGTATTTTTCATTTCTTAATAATATTAAGATATTAATTTTAAGAAATCTCAATATAATAATACTAAACTGGAACAATAACAGAAAATATTACTAACAAGTTCTTAACTAGGTGCAGAGCTACAACACATGTTAAAAATAACCTCCTTTAGAGGTACAGAAGAATTTTATATTCATCATTGGCGCGCGTACGGGTAATGGTCTGAATTTTTTTAAGAAAAAAATTGGACGCCACTGAGATATGTCAAACTAAAAATAATTTTTGAATTGCTTGTTCAATTTACGACAAAAAATCTTTCTTGCCTTTTTTTCATATGCGGCGCCGTTTTTATGCAAAAAAATAAAATATCCTAACGTTTACAAAGAATTTGAACTAAGTTTCTATGCATATGAAAACTACCTCAAATACTTTTTAAGCGTTAAGATGTTTTATTTTTTGTACAAAAACGTCGCCTCGTATGAAAAAAAGGCAAGAAAGATTTTTTGTCGTAAATTGAACAAGGAATTTAATATTCAGAAAATATTACTAACAAGTTTTTAACTAGGTGCAGAGCTACAACACATGTTAAAAATGACCTCCTTTAGAGGTTACAGAAGAATTTTATATTCATCATGACGCGCGTACGGGTAATGGTCTGAATTTTTTTTAAGAAAAAAATAGTACGCCACTGAGATATGTCAAATTAAAAATCATTTTTGAATTGCTGGTTCAATTTACGACAAAAAATCTTTCTTGCCTTTTTTCATACGAGGCGCAGTTTTTGTACAAAAAAATAAAACATTTTAACGCTTACAAAGTATTTGAGGTAGTTTCCATATGCATAGAAACTTAGTTCAAATTCTTTGTAAACGTTAAGATATTTTATTTTTTTGCATAAAAACAGTGCCGCATATGAAAAAAAGGTAAGAAAGATTTTTTGTCGTAAATTGAACCAGCAATTCAAAAATGATTTTTAGTTTGACATATCTCAGTGGCGTCCTATTTTTTCTTAAAAAAATCAGACCATTACCCGTACGCGCGCCAATGATGAATATAAAATTCTTCTGTTACCTGTAAAGGAGATCATTTTAAACATTTATTGCAGCTTTGCCCCTAGTTAAAAACTTATTAATAATATTTCCTGTTATTGTTCCAGTTTAGTATTAATATATTGGATATTTCTTAATAATGTATTAAGAAATAAAAAATACGCGTCAAGATGTTTTAATTTTCTGCATAAAAACGGTGTACCATGTAAAAAAAATGTAAGAAAAGTTTTTTTATCAAAAATTAAACATGGAATTTAAAAATTATTTTTAATTTGAAATATCTCAGTGGCGTACTATTTTTATCTTTAAAACAATTCAGACTATTGCCTGTATGCTCGGCAATGATGAATACAAAATTCTTAATTGTATATCAAAAAATGCACATTAACTATCTCGCAAAACTCACCAAATTTCATTTTCATAGCTCAACTGGTCTTAGAGCAATAAATAAATTGGCAGTTTGAAAAAAAAATTTCAACCCCGTATCTCGAAAACGCAGCATTTGTGGACATATACGTTGATAGAGCAAACCGGCATTATTTCTTCACGTAGAATTACCCCTTAAAGTTTTTCATACTTATTTACTAACACCCTGTATACTTAAATAAACTAAATAAACACACTCTTTATTAATCAATATTGATAAGAAAATAAAAAATAATCCAACTGGTGTTTCACAATTAACGGCTGCAAAGATCTTTGACGGGCATACAGGGTTGGGAGAAAGTATGCAACCAACTAAATATCTTTAGTTTGCTATGAACAAAACAAAAAAAAAAGCTATTCATAAAACTTTGCATGCACGTAAAATGGCACGATGAAAAAGGTAAAATTATCCTTGACAACAACAAGAAAATATAAGGATAGAAACAATACATATACAGGAATTATTTAAACATGAGAGGCAAAGAGGAAACATAGAACTATGCAACAGTAAAGAAACAAGGCCCACTATAACAAAAGAATAAATCATGCATGCAGTAAAATTGGCAAGATAATAAAGATAATAAAGCTACACGTCCTGACGAGATACCAGCAGGAATTATCAAACTAATCGCAGAAGATCAAATGATAGATATACTAAAAGACTTATGCAACACCATAATATGATACAGGCGTCATTCTAAAAGAATGGTTAGTTAACATTTGTAACTTTACCGAAAAAGCTAACGCTAGAGAATGTTGTGCCCACCGAACCGTCAGCTTATTCAGCCACAGTCTAAAGATATGCTTGAAAATTAATACATCAAAGGATTTTCAGAAAACTGGAGCAAGATATTAGTAACACTCAGTTTGGCTTCAGAAATGCAATGGGTACAAGAGACGCCTTGTTTGCCCTTAATGTATTGGCGCAAAGATGTATGGACGTTAACCAACCCGTTTATATCTGTTTCCTTGTTTACAACAAGGCATTTGACAAAGTCCTACATAATCACCTCCTACAGCTACTTCTTCAAGATAAAAATCTGGTTATGACAGATAATAGAATAATATCAAACAATACAACGAGAGGTAAGGCAGAAATGCATACCTTCTCCGCTGCTATACCTATATTCAGAAGAGATAAAGAGAGAGACAATAAAGGATAGACCGTTTTTGGACAAAAATTTAATTGTTGCTACTATTCGTTGAAGAACGTTTCTCTAATAGTCCTTTTCTTCTAAATAACTTTTTGCCATTAATGCTACAATTTGGCCTGCTGTGCTACTTCTCTTGACCAACCTACCAATTGATGAAAATTTCATCGGAAGTTAGAAAAACAATTTTCGTGGAAAACAGTTTACAAACGTAACAATAAACATTTAGACGGTTACATTTAGAACTGTACTCTAACCACTCGCGAAGAATTTTCCCTATTAACTTTCGTTTTATAAAAAATCGCACTTTGAAAATGTCTGGTTTTATTATTATCCAATTGTGCAACACACCCACTAATTTTATCAATATTTTTATTCAGTCGATTAAATATTGTTGAAATTCCAGATTTAAATGTTTTGCGCAATCCCCTATAACATCGCTAGGATACGAGTTACTGACATTGTCGTTTTCTATAGGTATAGGAGATAACGGAGATGTACTTGTGCCAGGTGAAGTCGCATGAAAATCAATATTCATCATTTTCTTTGATTGTAACTCGCCCTTCATCGCATAATTTGTTTTCACTATCATTATTACTAATCACCACAGATTGATCAGCAACAGGAGGGAAGGACAAACTTCCTTTTTGCGCTCTGTTGTGGGGAGTAAAAAATTATAATATTGCATTTTCTTGTGCTTGCCGTTCCAGTGCTCTTAATTTTTGCTTTTTTCGGTTTTCATTGCCACTTAGATATTGGTAACTAATGATAACAACGAAACGATTAGTTAAGAAAAATAAATGTTTAAAGAAATTCAATAAAACGACTAATGAATAACCAATAGATTAGTTGAACTTGAACTTGAAGAGCACAGGACTGAAAACTAACACAAGCACGCAAGACCTTATCTTTGTAGAAACCGACATCAAACTACTTTAATATTAAATTTATAAGTGCATTTTAAATAAACATTATGCGTAGTATGTTTATACTTAAAAGATAATAGTGACGATACATCTTATTAATCCTACCTTTTGGTCATATTTTGGAGCGGTGTGTATCAATGTTGCATATTGTTATTTACTAATAAAACAATATATCTACTTTTATTATAGTTTTATGATAAGATCGGTTTATAGTTTATGAATATAACTCTTATTGTTATCATTTCCTGTTCGTAAAATAAAAGAATTTTCAAAAATTATTCTGTTATTGCATTAAAAAAAATTTTTTTGGTGATCTTTCCGGGCCCCATTAAAATGCGGGCCCGAGGCAGGTGCCTCACGAGTGGTAAAATAGGCCCTGCGTACGGAATGAATGATAGTTCAAGGAAACGTAGCGGGTAAAAGATTCAGAGAAAGATCCCTCCAGATGGTTGGACCAAATAAAGGACATAACTGGTTACTCATTAACTAACACGCACAGGAGAGAGATAATTGAACAGGAATAGTCAAACAAATTACATGACGCCACTACATCTTTTCGATGGAGAAAATATAGAGAAGGAGGAGGCATTATCAAAGGTGAAGACAGTTCTTAAGGGAGACGGCACTTAAAGAAGAAGAAGACAATGGCACATAACGCATCTGACGGCATACTTTTTGTTAATACTCTACTTCTGGCGTCACCGGAAATATCCTCAATTTATTTAATTTAAATGAGACACCCTATATTGTTACAAATATTAAAATATCTTGTTTCTATTGACTAGTACATTGCTCCAAATTTTATAGAACCTCTTGGATTGACATGAAATTTGGCATACACATCATAGGTAACATATCAAAGAAGAAAAGTGATATTTTTGATGCTAGAAACTTTTATAAAAAAACAAAAATAAATATTTTTTAAACACTTTAAAAAAGTTGTAATGAGTTTTTCCCAAAAAGTGTATCATTTTTCGGTTATTTCACGTTGAAATATTCGCTTTGAAATATGACGGATATGAACCTATTTTACAATAGGTACAACTTTGCTGCTACTAGTTCTAGAGATTTCATACATACACCATTTTTAAACTTTTTTAGAAGCTATATTTTTGCTTAGAACGTTTTTTTTCGATAAAATACTTACTTTTTGAGTTATGTATTTGCAAAAAAACGCCTAAAAACCTGTTTTTTTGTTGAAGAATGAACATATTTACGCGCAAATAACCCGAAAAGTATTAACTTAATGAAAAAATGCTATAGAACAAAAGTTGCTTTCAGTTTATCCATTCCCGGACTTATTTTGAACGTATATTTTTCACCCCCGACAAGAAGTGAAAGTCACCCCCTGGCAAAAGCACACATCGGCACAATATCACTTTTCTTCTTTGATATGTTACTTATGTGTATGCCAAATTTCACGTCAATCTAAGCGGTTTTTTAAAATTTATAGGTTTTGCAATATTTTACCGGCAACGAACTTACTACTAATTAGAATGATAATTTAAAAAATCATTTCAAATGTTAAAAATGCTCTCGCCGTTCACCTCCTTATAATGTACAAGAGAATTATTAAATTAGTCATTCTTTCCAAGACGTTCTACACGTCTGACTTCACATTCATCAATAATTCTTTGTTTCGAATCCTGCAAACATATTTAGCGCCTAATGTAATCACGTGATTTTGAAAACCCCACAGAATAAATCTAACGGGTTTTGGTCCGGAGAACGAGCAGACACTCTATGAATCCTCTACGTCCAATCCATCGATTTTGTAAAATTCGCATTAAAAAAATTTCTAACCGGTCGATAATGGTCGGGAAGCGCTCCATTTTGTTAAAGCCAAATATTTTGTGATAACTGGCCATTCTGTTCAAAGTGCAGAAATAATTTGGATATTTAGTAAATCTAAATACTTATCTCAAGTCAAGTTTTCGTATATGAAAAATGGCTCTCTAACCCTATTTTGACCTATTTTGAAAGGAAAGAACAGAGGTAAGAATTCTGAAAAGCAAAAAAACATATGGAACGAATAGTAATCTGCTGAGAAGCAAGAGTCTAAGTAAGACAACAACGATGAACATATATAAATCCTTAATAAGACCTGTAGTTACATATGGGATGGAAAAAAACGACGATTAACAATAAAGCGGAGGATAGTTCTCTGAAATTTGAAAGAAAAATAATGACACCAGATTTGGGCGTCGAAACGTTAATAAAATCATTTTTTTAGTAAAATTGTGGCTTATTTTCCATCAAAACTAGTTAAATGGAAAAATGCCACAAGAAAATAGCTTCAGAACAACAAAAATAATGAGAAGGATGATGGGCCACAATGTAACAAAAGTAGGAAAAATAAGAATGAAAATAGTCAGATATGTACATAAAATCTCTTCGCTTGGAATAAATAGGAGAGTATTATACAGAGACGCTCACATTCAGATATGTTGAGAAGGGTAACTAACTGGACACCACTATGGCCCAGTTATAGAGGAAGACCTAAAAGAAAATGGCTGGATGATGTAGAAGAAGACGTAAGAGCAATGAATGTTAAGGAGTGGAAATGTAAGGACAGGAAGAAATGGAAAAGGGTCACGACAGCAGCAAACACACGCAGCAAACTATAAATGACATAGAGGAGTAATCCAACTAAACCAAGAATAGGATTTTGAAAGTCATGGCGTTAGCTATAAGCCCTAGGGATTGTAATGCTTCATGAATGAATGAATGAAGCCTATTTTGCATAATTTTCATACAAACTTTCAACTATTTTGGATGCTGTTCCAACACGATAGGTTGCACTAAAAACTTACACTGTATATTTATCTTTAAATCCTCTTTATAGAAAGATCTATGAGAATGGCTCCAATCGTATGCTAGCTTATTAAAATCTAGTTGTCTATTTATCTAAGCACTAGTTTCTACAAACTTATTAGTGGTTTGTATTTAATCCCATATCTAATACTCTTTTCGACAAATACCATTCCAATTACTTCCTGTATAGTATTGAAACCCGAACAACTGCATAATTTATTAATCGAAAAGTTATAGCGGGAATGAGAAGTTTAGTTTCCAGCATTTACAGGAATTTACATCAATGAATTATGCATGAATTGAGAGGTTGTACAACAGAAATTTTGTTTGAGTGAGTTTATAGGACTCAATTGCACCCCTAGTCAAATAATTGTTATGTATCCATAGTCGGCTTATCTGTTTAAAGTTCGTCTTTGTTTAAATACCACATTGATTAGGTACCTATAATAATTATAAATTGACATAAAGAAAACAATTGTGATTGTCAGGGGATTATACAATGAAGAAAATTGGCAAATCAAAAATACATATTTATTATAGAGTAAGCACGTAAGGTTGGAATTAATTCATTTTCTCGAGAATGGACGATTTTGGAAAAAATATCGAAACAGGTCAATTTTTATTTTTAAATTACGACTTTTTGGCATATATATCATACTAGTGACGTCACCCATCTGGGCGTGATGACGTCATCGATGATTTTTTTAAATGAGAATAGGGGTCGTGTGATAGCTCATTTGAAAGGTAATTCAATTCTCTATTCAGTAGTATAAACATTAGCTAACATAATTATTTATGCAGGTTGTCCAAAAAATTTTTTTTTAAATTAAATTTATTGAAATTAAAAGAAGAATGTATGTAATTTATTTAATTCAAAATACATTTTACTGCTCTCAGAAAACAGAAAAAAATGTTTATTTGAAAAATATACATTGCTTTTCGCTTAAATTAAATGTTCAAACTGTCAAGAGGCAGGTGGGTGGCTGCATTAATATTGAATTTAAGCAAAAAATATTTATTTGTTAAATAAACATTTTTTTCTGTTTTCTGAGAGCAGTAAAATGTATTTTGAGTTAAATAAATTACATACTTTCTTCTTTTATGTCAATAAATTTAATTAAAAATTTTGTTTGGACACCCTGTATAAATAATTATGTTAATGTTTATACTACTGAATAGAGAATTGAATTACTTTTCAAATGAGCTATCACACGACCCCTATTCTCGTTTAAAAAATCATCGATGACGTCATCACGCCCAAATAGGTGACGTCACTAGTATTATATATATGCCAAAAAGTCGTAACTTAAAAATAAAAATTGACCGGTTTCGGAATTTTTTTCAAAAATCGTCCATTCTCGAGAAAATGAATTCCAACTTTTACGTGCTCACTGTATAATAATATACTGGGTGGTGCATCGTCAAACGGGCCATAGTAAATTCAATAATGGGAGATTATATACTGTTAAATTCCTGCTTCTCTAATTATTTTACATCAAATGAGAAACTATTTGTAGAGGACTGAAATCTTTGAGGACTGAAAACAGACCCAGCTTAAAGAAAAAAAAAATGTTTATCCACAAAAGCTCCTAACGGTGGGAAAATTGTGGGATGTGCATTAACACTTATGGGGACATCATTATTTCCCAATATGCAACAGACTTCTATGTTCCAAAACTGAAAATCTTGTTGTGAGAGGTTTTCAGCCAGTCAAAAAAGAATTGCAATTTTAGCTGGAAAAGTTAAAACTGACATAGAGACCATTGCAGACACCTGGAAAAATTACTGCTCAGAAAAATACAAGACACTTCAAAAGATGCATAAGGCTCAGAACACAAGAAACATACAATCAGATAGGCAGAACCAAACATTTTACGAGCAGAAGTAGGGAAGGCTCTCAATCAACTAAGAAACAAAAAAGCCGGAGACTCTGAAAGCAATCGATGTAATACTGGATGTGTGCAATATGGTATGGATCACAGGTGAACGGTCTGATGTGTGGTACGAATCTACCTTTATCCCTATCCATTAAAAAGGATCACTAAACGTATCCAACAACTACAGAACCATTGCCTGTTTGCTCATGCAAGCAAAATTCTACTATATCTAATCAATAAACGGCTAAAGAAGTTGTATACCTAGATAATCCTGAGATAGCCTAAGAATAGTGCGGATTCGTATCAGGAAAAGGAAAGCTTGACAAAATATTGAACATAAGACAGATAATAGAAAAAGTGAGGAAACACAATATTCCAATACTGCTTTGTTTCGTAAATTACACAAAGGCTTTCGAGTGAGTAAAATGGAATCCCCTCTAGAGTATAATGGAACATATGAGAGTACCTAACCTTCTAGTTAATCTCATAGTCATTCTCATCAAAGGCATATGGCAAGAAGAGAAAACACCCGACGACTGGAAGAAAAGTATAGTATGCCCGATCTATAAAAAAGGAGACAAACTCCAACGCAAAAACTACCGTGGAATCTCTCTACTATGTACAGCATATAAAGTCCTCACGTATATTATAAACCAGCGGCTCCAACCACTAGCAGAAAATATTATTGGAGAGTATCAGACGGGCTTCCGACGGACAAGATCGACGCTGGATCAAATATTTACAATCAAACAGATCTTGAGCAAATCATGGGAACACGATATTGATGTTCACAACGTCTTTGTAGACTTCAAACAGGCATACGACTCAGTCAAAAGGAACCAACTATACAATATATTGGCTAAATTGGCAATACCACACAAGCTAATAAGACTCATTAAAGCCACAATGGATGAAACTCAGGCATGTGTACAGGAGCTAAGAAACAGGGAGATGGGCTGGCCTCAACATTCTTTAAGCTGTCACTGGAGTATGCGGTTAGACAAATGCAAACTGGACGAGGAAACCTACTGACCAACCGAACGGTTCAACTGGCCGCTTATGCCGATGATATTAATATTATGAGTAGAGCATTAACAGGAGCACAGGAAACATACGCAGAGTTAAAAACACAAACAAAAATGCTAGGTCTTGAAACTAACACAGAAAAACAAAAATAATGACTCAGACGAGACGATATAATATAGTCCCATAAAACATTATACATGAAGATGACATTGAAACGGTTGGAAAGTTTACATACCTGGGAGTAGAAATATATGCCGACGGATCAGAAGATGGAGAAATACGGAAGAGAATAACGCAGGCAAACAGAGCCTATTTTGCCCTCTCCCATATATTTCGGTCTAAAAGTGTCCACCGAAATACAAAGATGAGAATCTATAAAACCTTAATTCGGCCAATAACATGCTATGGCAGTGAAGCATGGGTCTTGAAAGAAACATCCAAAAACAAACTCGACACATTCGAAAGGAAAGTACTGAGGAAAATACTAGGACCTGTGAGGGAAAACGGAATCTTCAGAAGTCGATACAATAACGAGCTTTATCAACTTTATAAGGAAACACCCCTGTCAGACTTCATTAGAATACAAAGATTGCAATGGGCCGGACATGTGATAATAATGGGAGAGGATAGGCTACCAAAAAGAGCACTGAATGCTTGAATGCAGGGAAAGAGACCGGTTGGAATGCCCAGAAAGCGCTGGAAAGACACAGTAAACAGCGACGCACAAGCCCTTTTAGGAGTTCGTGTATGGAGAAGAGCAGCCACAGACAAGCAAGGGTGGAGGCAAAAAATAAAGAAGGCGAAGGCTCAATTTGGGCTGTAGTGCCGTAAAAGAGAAGAGGAAGTAAGATAAAACTCAGCCAAAGTTAAAATACACGGAATATATTCAAATACCTTCAAAACAAATAAAGGAACTAGTCAGGACTGTATACTATCATCATTATTCTCGCTCTATCTTTATCTCACTTTTTCTCTTTAGTTCTGATCCCCCGGAGGCAGTGTAGGTCATTGTCATGTCGCGTATTGTCCGTCTCCAAAGATGTCCTAGCTCTGGTCATTTCTTTTAACTCACCTGATTTTGGGATCTTCCTCGTGAGCCTTTTATCTTTTCTTGGATAATATTAATAAGTATTTTCATGTTTTCTGTGTCTGCTCTCATAATATGTCCAAAGTTTAATGGTTGGAGATGGACTTTGCTGGAGAGCCGTTTGCTAACCTTTAGCTCATTTAAAATTGAATTATTTGTTCAGTCCTTGGAATTCGTAACATTCTTCTCCAACAGAACATTTCAGTGACATCTGTCTTTTTTGTTCCGCTTGTTTTAGGGCCCAAGGTTAACATCCTTATGTCAGTATTGGGAATATTACGGAGTAGACAGATGGGTATAATTCGACTCCCTAATAACCAACAATAGCGATTGCTCCTCAGAACGCAGCTGAAACATGGACTCTCAAAAAAATCAGTAGAAATAAGATCAGAACCTTCAAAATGTGGGTATACAGAAGAATTCTATGCGTGTCTGGACAGAACATAAAACCAACCTGTCAATTTTGCAAGAGCTTCATATAAAAGACAGACTATAAAAAGTAAACCTAGCTTACCTAAATTACCTCATAGCCAGAAGAACAAGGACTATGGAACTATTGGTAGTAGAAGTAAAGGTAGAAGGCCGAAGACAAAGAACAAGATCTCCAACATGATGGACAGACCAAATAAATACTCTGGTGGGAGAATCCCTACATAATGACGTCCATCTAGAACAGGATCGTAGCTAATACGCGCTGACAAGGGCTCAAGGAATGAGGCGGAGTATATTTTTAGAGAAACATTTTACAGAGGTGATCATGACTTAAAACAGCGCTGAAAGATACACACACCGGCAAAATTAACGGAACACCTTAAAAATGGGACATATTAGATGTCTCGAATTTTCTAAACCCGTTGTGCGATTTGAGTGATTTTATTAGTATGTTATAGCCATATTATTTAATAATATCAGTGTAATAATATTGTTGCTAAAAAGGTAAATGCCATTTTATACCGGGTGTAACAATCATACTGTGTTTTTTCCTTAACACGTTGACGAACAGTACGTCAAATGTATAAGCAAGTGTTGTGACACTATATGTATTTTGTAAAATAGAGTAGGGAAAAATGTGACGTTGTGTCACATTACATCAATCGAAATTAGACGTCTATAGAAGTTCTGTCCGTCAACGTGTTAGAGTTCGGAACACTCTGTGGAATATTATAGCAGAGATAAAATATTGAAATTAAAACTCAATTGTAGCCTTAGGCTTTCTTAACATTTCCTTTTTTGATTCATTTGCTTGTGTTGAATAATAAAAAAAAGATAGGTACGTTAACAACTAGCCATGTTCTTCATCAAAACAGGGTGTTTCTAAATAAGTGCGACAAACTTTAAGGGGTAATTCTGCATGAAAAAATAATAACCGTTTGCTTTACAAACATGTTTCCAAATTCTTCGTTTCCGAGATGTTGAATTTTTTCTTACAATCTGACGATTTAGTTTTTGCTCTAAAACCGGTTGAGATATGTAAATTAAATTTGGTAGGTTTTAAGTGGAAGTTATTGCGCATTTTTTGATATACAATTAAGAATTATATAAAGGTAAAGTTTTCAATCCTAATAGCAACATTAATAATATTGAAAAATATTAAAAATACTACTAAAAGATTTTTAAATTGAAAACTTATTGGTCCATTTCCCTGGTAACACCTCCAAGGCTTCTAAAATTTGCAAGCCAAATGGATGCTGCAGTGAAGACAAAGGGAGGGAATTCTAAAAGTTGCAATTCACAACCCCCGTCTGCAGCTTGGTAAAGTTCCAACGGAAAATGGACCTAGTTACTCTGTAGGAGTAATACTAAATAAAATAAAAATGTATACCATTTTTATTCAGTTGCAATGCGAAGGCAAAACACTCTTATTTTTCACTTAGGATAAGGAGCGATATCGAAACTCAATTCAGGCAGTAAAGGCATATCCAGGAGCAGACGTATACTCTGATCACAGTCTTCTTATTGCTAGGTTTCAACTTCAACTAAAAAAGACGCAAAAAAGCCGCAACAACAATAAACTTAACATACAGAAACTAAAGTCAGA
Organism: Diabrotica virgifera virgifera; assembly: GCF_917563875.1. NCBI lineage: Eukaryota > Metazoa > Arthropoda > Insecta > Coleoptera > Chrysomelidae > Diabrotica > Diabrotica virgifera. The sequence goes on along the minus strand of NC_065446.1, from coordinate 95,920,536 downwards.
AGAAACAAAAGAAAATCTGAAACACGAAATCAACACAAATCTAGACAGAAACCCAGGAAATTATTGCAACGTAGAACAGCAGTGGCAATTCTTCAAAACCTCTATATTAGAACCAAGTAAGAAAGTACTTACTACAACCAAATGTAAGAAAGAAGAATGGATGACGGAGGAAATTCTAGAGTTGATGAATGAAAGAAGAAAAAACAAAACCATTAATAAGACCCGCTATAAACAGCTTCAAAACCAAATAAGAAGAAAAATTAGGGAGGCTAAAGAAACCTACTTCTCTGAAAAATGTAAAGAAATAGAAGAACTGCAAAACACATATGACAACTTCAACCTACATAAAAAAGTCAAAGAACTAGCCGGAATAGGAAATAGAAGAACCTCAAATATATTGCTCGACAAAAATGGAAATATTATAATGGAGACAAAACGAAAACTACGACGATGGAAAGAGTATATCGAGGAACTATTTCATGACCAGAGAGAAGCTAGTACATCCGTAGATAGCCAAACGGGAGATGTAGGCCCAGAGATAACCAAATCAGAGGTTAGTCAGGCAATAAACTCTATGAAAACCAATAAATCTGCTGGTCCAGATGAATTGCCTAGCGAGCTGATAAAGTTGGTCAACGAGAAAAACCTGGACATAATAGTAGAACTGTTCAACGCTATCTATACTACAGGAATCATCCCCAGATAAATGTTCACATCAGCCTTTGTGTGTTTGCCAAAGAAGGTGAATGCAAAAGAATGCAGTGACTACCGAACCATAAGCTTAATGTCACATACCTTGAAAATTCTATTGAAAATTATCCACGCCAGAATACACTCTAAACTGGAGCTGGATATTAGTGACACTCAATATGGGTTCCGCAATGGTATGGGTACCAGAGAGGCATTATTCTCCTTCAACGTGCTGACACAGAGATGTTTGGATGTTAACCATCCTCTTTACGTCTGTTTTATAGACTACAATAAGGCGTTTGATAAAGTAAAACATGATCGACTCATGGAAATCTTAAAAAATAAAAACCTAGATGAAAGAGATTTAAGACTAATTACAATCACTAATTACAATTACTAATTACGCTCTATTACAATCAGCGAGCAATAGTAAGAATTGAAAAAGAAACATCTGAAGAAATGGAAATAAAGAGAGGAGTCAGGCAAGGCTGCATACTATCACCTCTATTATTTAACGCTTATTCTGAAGAGGTAATGCGAGAAACTCTGGAAGATGAAACAGTCGGCATAAGAGTAAATGGAGTCTTAGTTAACAACATCAGATATGCAGATGATACAGTAATAATAGCCGATAGTTTACAAGACCTGCAAAGACTCATGAGTAAAATAGTAAAGTGTAGTAGGGAGTACGGACTCTCTCTCAATATCAAAAAGACGAAGTTTATGAAAATTAGTAAAAACAACCATAATACTAACGAAATCTTGATAGTAGAGGGCCAGCAGATCGAAAGAGTAAAAAAGTACACTTACCTAGGAACACTTATAACAGAAAATAATGACTACACTGCAGAAATAAAAGTCAGAATCGAAAAAGCACGTTCTAATTTTATAAAAATGAAAAAGGTCCTATGTAGCAAAGATTTAACATTAGCTCTTAAAGTACGCCTAACAAAATGTTACGTCTACAGTGTTCTATACTATGGAGTGGAATCATGGACGTTAAATGTAGAGACAATGAGACGACTTAACGCCTTTGAAATGTGGACCTATAGAAAAATTATGAGGGTTTCCTGGGTAGATAGAGTTACAAACAATGAAGTACTGAGAAGAATAGGTAAAGAAAAGGAAGTTGAACTTACAATTAAAGAAAAGAAGCTACAGTATCTCGGACATGTGATGCGGGGCGAGAACTATGGCATCCTACGACTCATAATGCAGGGAAAGATAGATGGCAGAAGAAGCATCGGAAGAAGACGAATTTCATGGTTGAAGAACCTGAGAGAGTGGTTTGGATGCAGCTCGAAACAACTATTTAGAGCTACTGCCTCAAAAATTAAAATAGCTATGATGATTGCCAACCTCCGTAGCGGAGATGGCACCTGAAGAAGAAGATAAGGAGCGCAGTCCAGCACTCCGAATCGACGATTTTCGACTCTTATTGGAGTCATCATCGGAGAGGCGTAGGCCTGCTGCTCTCTGCTCGAAGTGACCAAACCATGAAAGTTTATCCCCACATTGCAACTGACGTGTATGGATTAGGTGACTAGCGTCATCTGACAATTGAAAGGTAAAGTTTTCAATCCTAATAGTAACATTATTACCTAAAACTTTACCTTTCAGTTGCCAGATGACGCTAGTCACCTAATCCATACACGTCAGTTGCGATGTGGGGATAAACTTTCATGGTTTGGTCACTTCGAGCAGAGAGCAGCAAGCCTACGCCTCTCCGCCTCCTGCGCTCCCTGTTCTAAGTGAAAAATAAGATTGTTTTGCCTTCGCATTGCAACTGAAAAAACTGGTATACATTTTTATTTTATTTTAAGAATTTTATGTTCACCATTGGCGTGTATACGGGTATAAACATTTTAAATATATCCCGTATGCATGAAAATGGTGAATATAAAAATCTTAATTGTATGTCAAAAAATGCGCCATAACTACCTCTTAAAACCTCTGAAATTGCATTTGTATATCTCAACCGGTTTTAGAGCAATAAATAAATCGTCAGTTTGAAAGAAAAAATTCAACATCCCGTATCTCGGTAACGAAGCATTTGCGGACACATGTTAATAGCGCAAACGGTCATTATTTTTTTCATGCATAATTACCCCTTAAAGCTTGTCGCACTTATTTATAAACACCCTGTATTGATGAAGAACATGGCTAGTTGTTAAAGTACCTAACTTTTTCATTATCCAACATAAGCAAATGAATCAAAAAAGAAAATGTTAAGAAAGTTTAAGGCTTAAGGCTACAATTGAGTTTTAATTTCAATATTTTATATATGCTAGAATATTCCAGAGGGTGTTCCGAAATTTAAGGAAAAAAACACAGTATGATTGCTACACCTGGTATTAAATGACATTTACCTGTTATTACTACATCGATATTCTTAAATAATAAGGCTATAACATACTAAAAAAATCACTCGAATCGGACAACTGGTTTAGGAAATTCGAGACATCAAACATGTCCTATTTTTAAGGTGTTCCTTTAATTTGGTCGGTGTGTGTATATTGTATTGATATGAGGTTATGTTGGAAAGTAAAACTTCTTTGAAATCATAAAATGTCATTTTTAATACTAGGCTAAAAACACTCACTTTGTTTTTTGTTTTTTTTACGATTTCTGTACAGCTTATATTATTAAATTAAATTAAAATTTTTATTTACATACAACAAAGGAAATACTACTCAGTAAAAGAAAACGACAAAATGTTTAAAATTTAAAATAAAACTCGTATTTTCCTGTCTCCGAACGAAATGTCATATCCGAGAGGCATTTTTGTCAAGCATTTTTAATTTCCCGCTTGAATATTAAAATTCGTATTTTCTGGAGGCTTATTTCGTGTAAATGTAGTACAATATTAATCTTCAGGTGGGTGTGGGTGAGCTCAACAACGAGACTCACGCCCTTGTTTTGTACACTGTTACATGTTAAAGTTTCTAATATAATTATAGAAGTTCAGAATAGTAAATTATTTGTTGCATGATATCTACATTATTTTGTTAACCGCAATAACATTTCGTTTATAGGGCAATTCATTAACCCGCGAGTAGTCGCGCCGTTAGATAGAATCTCACATTTTATCCTTTTTCGCGATAACTTGATGAAAAATTTTGCAATTTTGAAAAAATTTCGTAAATGCCTCGAGGAAGGGTGTAGTAATACGTAGGAATATTTTTTTTATTTTTTTTTTCTTCTTCTTCTTTTTGTGGAATTTATGGCTTTAGGGAGAGCCAATTAGCTTTAATAATTGTTAGAAATTATATTTCTAACATAACAAGTAAATAAAAATACTATAAAATAAAAATTTGTTTTAAATTCGTATTTTGAGATAGAATCTAACACGCGACTATTCACGTTACAGAAGTGAGCGCGACTACTCCCGGGTTAATATAGTTTTGATTATTAGGAGGGAGTGGTGTAAAATTTTAGTGTTCTAATTTAAATAAAACGGGATAATTCCCGAAAATTGGCTGTATACCATCTAGTTAAATAACTTAAATAACTAGTCAAACACTCAACTACAGCTATAATAGTATTCAAGTGTGCTCGTTAATTAAATTAGAACATAACTTAACGTGAAGTAAAACACCCCCTGGTGTAGTTGGTATAATATTTTACTAAAAAATTAAAATTTTTAAAAAATCCAAAAGTATTACCTCCAAAACGTTTTCGGACTTATTAGTCCATCATCAGTGAACTCTCTGTCCTTGTAAAATAACCACAAAGCCAAACACTGTTTAGATTAACTGTTCTAACTACATAGTAAAAATTATAAAATAGTTTGGCTTAAAGTGGATGCCAATGGATTACTTCCAGCAACACGATGTTCTACTGCTCTACGTTAACATATTTTTTTTATTAGGTCTGCATTGAACCACGTTTAGTCTGCCAATCTAAGACAGAGTCTGTCAATCTAGTCTGTCAATCTTTAGATTGACGTGGTTCAATGCAGACCTAAGAACAAAAAAAATATGTTAACGTAGAGCAGTAGAGCATCATGTTGCTGGAAGTAATCCATTGGCATCCACTTTAAGCCAAACTATTTTATAATTGTTGCTATGTAGTTAGAACATTTAACCTAACCAGTGTTTGGCATTGTGGCTATTTTACAAGGACAAGGAGTTCACTGATGATGGTCTGATAAGTTCGAAAACGTTTAGAACGTAATCCTTTTGGATTTTTTAAAAATTTTAATTTTTTGTTAAAATATTATACCAACTACACCAGGGAGTGTTTTACTTCCCGTTAAGTTATGTTCTAATTTAGTTAACGAGGACACTTGAATACTATTATAGCTGTAGTTGAGTGTTTGACTATCCATAGTCTGCATTCTGTATTCTCCCAAAAACCGAAATTTTGGTACCAAAAAAGGGGAAACGGGGAAAAGGGAAGTACCTCCTTGCTGACAGTCTGTGGATGAATGAAGGTAAAGTGCTTCGGAAGCGCTGTCGACCTTAGGCTAAGGCTCCACGGGCGACAAATTTACGCTAGCAGTAGCCGTAAAACGAACTTAAGGTTCCGCGGAACGGAATAGGAATAGCCGAACTGAACCGACTACAGGACTTGTGCGTAGTCGGTTCAGTTCGGCTATTCCTATTCCGTTCCGCGGAACCTTAAGTTCGTTTTACGGCTACTGCTAGCGTAAATTTGTCGCCCGTGGAGCTTTAGCCTTAGCCTTTTACAGCGGCCATTCCGCAATCCGCTTTCGGAGCGCTGGATGACAGAGGAGGGTCTGGTACTCTGGTTTAGCAGATAGGCATTCGTAGCCTCGTCGACGAGAGGGTGTTTTAAAGTACCTCGGGAACTATCGCTGGGACTACTAAGAATGAATCCTGCACTAAGGTTAGTCAGGCAGGTTCTGGACTGAAATGTCTTTTGAAGATTTCAGACCAGAAGATTCTTTAAAGATAAAAAAGAAGTCTTTGTAGAGCTAGGGATACTAGTCCATTAAAATGCTACATTTTTAGGCCTGAGCGTACATTTTTAGAGGATGCAATTTTATTTCACCATGTTTATACAACATGGTGATCTCAACAGAGAAAACTGAATCGATAGTGGTATCAGCGGAACCGAGACGATGTAAATTGGTCGTAAATAACAAAATAATAGAACAAGTGATGAAAACAGAATACCTACTTGGGAATAAAACTGCCAAACTACGGAAAAGTGGAAGAAGAAGTAGAAAAACAAGTGAACATGGCGAACAGAGCAGCAGGATGTCTCAACAACACAATCTGGAGAAATAAATACATCACAATGGAAACGAAAACCAGGATATATAAATCAACAATAAGACCGATAATGACGTATACAGCGGAAACAAGAGCAGATACGGCAAACACATAAAGACTGATGGAAACAGCAGAAATGAAAGTCTTATGAAAAATAACAAACCAAACTCTAAGAGACAGTAAGAAGTGAGATGTGGTATAGAAGAAATAAACATGTGAAGCAAAAGAAGAAAAATAGAATGGAATCAACACAGAAGGAATGACAGAAAATAGAAAAGTACGAATAGCACGAGACAAATCGCCAAATGGAAGATCATTGGGACGACCAAGGAAAAGATGGTCAGACAATGTCAATTGAGGCTAAAAACCGAAGTAAAACAGGCATTGAGCTTATTTGAAGGGTTAAGGGAAAAAACTAGGAATGTCACGTTATCTTTGTTTTGGGAAAATAGGAAATTTAATGTTTGTGATTACATATCTTTAAACCATTGCACTGAAGAAATAGTATTTATGTTTATTTAGTAAACTTAAAGTACATTTTATTTAATACACAAACACATTTCAACCAAATTTTTAAAAAACAGAGATAAAAAATGAAAAAGTAGCTAACTACAAATAACATCTGAAAAAAACAAGGACTGTCCAAACATCACGTTATATTTTACGTTACAAACATTAGTTGCACCAGCTGATAGAAAGGCTGAAAACAAAATTATGACAATAATAATGGCAATAAAAATTATAACAAAAGGAAATACATACATTATTTCTTTTTGATAGTTTAATGCACTGGTCGGTTGATTTTTTTGACTTTTTGAGAGCAGCCTTTTTAAAATTATAGAATCTCTGTGTCTTACGTTTGTGTAACTCATTTTGAATTATTAATTTGCGAATTTCTGCAGCAACCTTATCATAATTTAATGATTTTAATTTCGACTGGAATTCATCACATGCTGAACATGTGTCTGATCTTGGGTAAACAAAGGGCAAACGAAATTTGCTGATAATATGTAACGTAGGAAACTTTAATGGTCGGATGTTTTTCTTTGAACAAGTTGAACATTTTTGTAATGTTCAAACTCTCTGGTAAATACTTTTTCTTAGACTCGTGTAAACTGTAATAGGATATTCTAGTTTTAAAAGATTTTATGTGGTTATATACTGCTTCACGCGATTCTGGATGCAACTTTCTGTGCTGGGAACCATGCTTACCACGTTTGTCTTGTCCAGAAGTTCCTGTAGCATAGAATGTATTGTTGAAGAACTTTCTAACAAACATAAACAAAGGAAACTAATAAACTCGCAATAAAAACGTAGTTAATTTTTGTTTTAGTTCAAGTGGACTCTCCTTGTTTTTATCTTTCACGCGTGGACATTTTCAGTTTTTTTCCTTCGCAGTAGTATTTTAAACAGGCATATTTATCGGACGGTCCAAGTTATTATCTACCACTCTACTGTAAATAGTAAATACATAAAATATCTGTTAGAAAGTATCAATATCTCAATTTCTCATAAAATGTGACATTCCGTGTATTTTTCCTTCACCCTTCATTTATAAAGTAGAAAAATGAAGAAGAAGCAATTTTATTTTTTTACGTGTTGGAGGATAAATAATATAAGCTTAAGTTCAAGTTTGTGGGGCGCCACCCTTGGCCCACGGAGCTATCTGGTAAAAAAAGGTGCAAAGAATTTTAGCTATATGTATAACATATCTCATAAATTAAGAACCCTACAGAAAATTTTATACATTATTTAGGGCAGTCAATGAAGTTATTTGGCTCCAAATTCCATCCTACTACATCGATTTACTTGATATTTTCACAGTGAGTAGAGAATAGCTCAAGAAACAAAGTCTACCCTATGCCGATGTGTGCGTTTATCTTGGGGGTGGTTCCCACCCCTTCTCGGGGCGGGAAATTGTTTGGTTAAAATAACTACGGAAGTAGCTAGAGAACCCAATTTTAAGCAAAAACTGTTCTATAAGTTTGTTTTGAAAATTCAATACTTATTAAGTTATTCGTGGTTGAAAATTAACCGTTTTCATTGAAAAATGACACTTTTTCTGACGGTTTTCTGCGAATACCTCAAAAACTACGCATCTAACGAAAAAACTATATAAAATATTTTTGTAGTCTATAAAAATACAAAGAGATTCGTACCTTCATAAATCTTCTAGTTATAACACAAAAAGAGACATGGTAGGTGAGATGAGTTTGTTTTTTGGTGCATGCTCAAATCAGTTTATTCAACTTGAACTAACAGAGAAACGGTCGATTTTAGGTGTATAATGCTACCAATACATTTTGTAGTTCTTGAAAAGACCTTTAAAATGAACAAAGGAATTAAATGTCGATTACATTCAAACTAAGCTAGATATGCTGCAAGAAAAATTGATGACTAATGTATTTTAAGAAAAAATGAGAAGTATATTTAACACCTCATCCATCATAATTTAAATGCATCGTTTTCCGTCTACACTACTTTTCAATATAGTTTTATCTCTATGTTCTAAAAGTTGAAGGGCTTTAAAATGAATGGTTTTTGAAAAAAATAAGATCAAATTATAAAGCGCATTTTTAAATTATCTTAAAAAATCTTCCTTTTTCTTCATGTAACTCGAAAATGATAAGAGATACGAAACAAGGATATTATACAAAAATGTAGGCTTTTGTTGGATAAAATTTTTATTTTTGTTTTTTATTATTGTATCTCTTATCATTTTCAAGTTACATGTAGAAAAAGGAAGATTTTTAAGAAAATTTAAAAATGAGCTCTATAAATTGATTTTTTTTTTCAAAAACCATTCATTTTAAACCTGTCCAACTTTTTAAACATAGAAATAACACCATATTAAAAGGTATTGTAGAAGTAAAATGATGCATTAAAATTCTGGTGGATGAGGGGTTAAATATACTTCTCATTTTTTCTTAAAATACATTAGTCATCAATTTTTTTGACAGCATATCTTGCTTAGTTTGAATGTAATCGGCCTTTAATATTGCTCATTTTAAAGGTATTTTCAAGCACTACAGAAGGTACTGGTAGCATTATACACCTAAAATCAACCGTTATTCTGTTATTTCGAGTATAATACACCGATTTGAGCATGCACCAAAGAAACAAATTTTTTCACCTACCATATCTCTTTTTGTATTATAACTAGAAGATTTATGATGGAACTAATATCTTTTTTTTTATAAGCTATAAAAATATTGTATATAGTTTTTTCAGTTAGATGCATAGTTTTTAAGGTATTCGCAAAAAACCGTTCGAAAAGGTGTTATTTTTCAATGAAAATGGCCAATTTTCAACCACGAATAACTCAAAAAGTATTGAGTTTTCAAAAAATAATTATAGATCAGTTTTTGCTTATAATTAGGTTCTCTAGCCACCCGTAGTTATTGTAACCAAAAAATTTTCCATCCCCGAGAAGGGGTGGCAACCACCCCCCCCAAGACAGAAGCACACATCGGCATAGGGTAGACTTTGAATAAGGAGATAAGTAGAGGCTATTCCCAAAATTTCATTAAAATCCATGTAGTAGAATATAATTCGGAGGTAATATCCTATTCTTACTCCCATTGACTGGCGTATTTGTAGCAAATTAAATTTTCTACAACTCTATTTCTATCACTTTTTAACGTAAAATGGAAAATAAAAAAGGTATAAACAAAAATTACTAAAATTTTTAAAACAAGTTTTCTTTTGTGCGTTATAACTGTTCTTCTAGACATTTTATAATAAAATGACATCGGAGCATTACTGTAGGGGATTTTTAAGGAATAATTTTCACTACAAAATTGTTTAATTTCATTAATTTCATTAATACTCTTAAGCATACAATAAAAAAGAACAATTAGTTTTGTATTACATATTTTTTATTCACATAGCTTACCATTTTCTAAACATTTCTATGATCTTATCAGTAACATTCCTATGTTATTATTAATTTATTATCTACCCTTTCCCCCACTACAAAACTAGAATATCATTGGTTCTTACAATAATTTTAACCCCTCTACGCATTTTTTCGGTTATGTTACCTATTTTGGACGTATTAGTCCAGAGAAATAAGATTTTTCTCGTGACACCTCCCCCTCCATGCCGAAAAGAATTTTTTGAGTAGTGCGGACCCCTATAATAATAATTTCATACTATATTATAACCCTATGATTTTTGTAATATCTCATACTACACATTTCGACTGTCAAACCCCGTCTTTTCAATTATGTCGAGTAAAAACCTAACTTGATTGGCCTATTAAACAATAGTGAAAATTATTATTTCCCGAAAAACCTTATAATATTGTTCTGATGCCATTTTATTGTAAAATGACCAAAAAATCAAAGAGACAGAAAAGAAAATTTGTTCAAAATGTTTTTTGTTTTTTTGTCTATAACTTTTTATTTTTTATTTTACTATAAAAAGTAATAGAAATAAAGTTGTAGACAATTTAATTTAATCTTCTCTTCTGTTATACTAATTTCTCTCATTAAATTATGTGACTGATAAATTAAAAAGTACACTTTTCGACCCCAAAATTGTGTGGTTTTAATGTATTCTATATTATTTTATTCTAAAAACGTGTTGCCTAGAATGTCACGCAAGGAAGATATAATCCGGAAGATTATAATTTACAATCCTCGCCTTATGTGCATCATGGCATACTGGAAAAATAGAGCTTTTACTCATGGAAAAATTGAAACAAGATAAAACTTTTTGTAATTTTATTATGAAATGTAGAATATACAACTTATCAAAAAGTTCTACTCCAAAAACGAAAATTCTACAAAAAATAAACTTAAGCAAAAAACTGACGCGACCATTGAAAAATTCAGGAAATTTTACACAAAAATCCTTATTTGCGGTGTGCAAGTACTTGGAGGTGATACGAGAAACGATCGTGCGCGAATAGCGGAGAAATCTTGCAACTTTCTTAAATAATTCATATTGTCAATTGAAATTGTCAAATTCACGAATATTTCATACCTACTGTCATTGAAGAAGAAAAATTATTTGTTGCTTACAATATTGATCATCATCATTCTCTTTGCCTTATCCCTATGCGGGGTCGGCTTCCCTAATTGAATTTCTCCACACAATTCTATCTTGGGTCATATCAATGTTAATCCCCTTTACCAACATGTCCTGCCTTATCGTCTCCTCCCAAGTCTTCTTTGGTCTTCCTCTCCTACTCCTTCCAGGAATCTACACTTCAGCTATTTTACTTAAAAATTTAAAAATTATTGTTACCAAGTACTTTAAAACTTTTTGACGTATCCTTATCATACTTGGCAGAAAGTGTGGCTATTATACACCCTACTAAATTGTGATTAATAAACGTTTCTAGCTAGTGACAGAGGCGTACGACAGGGGATAGTGAATGATTGACCCTTCCCAAATTCTATGCCACTGAGTGAATTACTATTTTAGCGAAATTTTTCGGTTCTCCAATACTTTGTATGTAAATAACTTTATTGGTATCGACAAAGTCATCAGTTTGAGAGATATTGGAAGTTTAAAATGAATGAATGAATGAATCAAAATAAATATGCCGTTTCATTTTTAACGTCCAATATCTCGAAAACTAATGACTTCATCGTTACCAGTAAAGAGTATATTATTTACATAGAAAGTATTGAAGAATCGAAAAATTTCGCCAAAATAGTAATTCCCTCAGTGGCGTAGAATTTGGGATGTGTCAACCATTAACTGTGCCCTGTCGTACGCCTCTGGTAGTGGCTAGAAACTGTTATTTATCACAATTTAGTAGATTGTATAGTACCCACACTTTATGCCAAGTACGATAAGGATACGTCAAATAGTTTGAGAGTACTTGGTAAAAATAATTTTTAAATTTTTAAATAAAACCCTGTAACTCAGTAAGTAGCCACATTTTATTTAAGTGATATTAGATCAATCTTAATATTTTTAGGTCTAGAATCTACAACTTAGAGATTCAACATTCTTAATGAAACTTAACCCTAAAAGGGCCCGTAGTAATATAACTCCAAGAAAAAAAAAGAAGTGGAAAAAAAGACAAAAAAATTTGTTAATTAGTGAAAAATTCCCAGGAACCCAATTATCGAAACGGTATTTCAAAATATTTAAACCTCGCGAGGTTATTAAAAAAAAAAACAAATTATAAACAAATTTGAATAATTTTCAAATGTCATTTTAGGGGGAAGTTTAATTGAAATTTGAATTTATGTATAAATTTATCGAAAATATACATAAAAATAAAAATAATAAGATTTAATACAAGTGAATATTTCTTTGGCAACAACCGCGTTTCTGCAATTGAAAATAGAGTAACATTTAATAAACAAATTCAATATCTCAAAAAATATTAAATATTTTTAAACCAATTTTTTTTTTTTGGTTAATACTGATAACATAGCGCAACTTCTTTTGTAAAATAAAATATTTTATAGTGCTTATTTAAAACGCTAAAAATAATTTTTTGCAAATTTGCTTTTAAAGTTTTATGTAGAATTATTTAAATAAATAGGAGGTCAAATTTAATTCAGTAAGTCTTATGTAAAATATTTACCCTTCAACTTTACAGAAAACAATCCTATAGACCTTCATTAGTAATTGAATGTCCTCAGCAGTTAAAAAAGTATTTTTTTTTGCAAAAATGACCCCTTTTTAATTATTTAAACAATGATCCCCTTGTATGATTTGGATACTTTCTTGAGAATATCTTTTGTACCCACCTAAACTTTGACATAAAATTTGTTTCAACCTGTACGGATTTACATTTTGATTTACATGTAGTGTAATTTTATTTTACTAGACTATTATAACTTTCTCCTCTGCTGGAATATCATTCAGTACGTCTCCTAATTGGTCATAGAAAGCTCTTCTTTCATTCTCACCCAGACCTGTTTGAGGAGCATACACACACACACACACACACAATATTCAATACTTCTTTATCAATTACAAATTTCACTGACATCATATTGCTCACAATATTGATATGATATGCAATTATTATATAAAAGTATATTTAATTAATTGTATTTTGCTTGCAATTTTGCATTTTAATAACTAATTTTATTTACTACGTACAATTGTTTACCTTTTAATAACATAACCTAAATCTTACTTTTTCTTCTTATAATTTTTTTGGGCTACGGTTTTGACAATTATCCAGCAACCAGGACCAATATGATTGGCCAATATAATTAAAAGTGCGAAAAAAGTTGCCGAGCTATGAAACCAGGTGTCGCTTTACCGAAATTGCACGGTCCCAATATAAAGACTTTTCTGAAATTAAATCTACAGCTTCTATAATATTTAAATTATAACGCTCAAGTCACACCTCTCGCAAACATTGGAGCGCTGTATGGCAGCGTTCGGCGAAGTGCGCGGTTAAGTTAACTGAACATAACTTTTAAACTAATTGACAGAATTAAATTTTACAAATTGGAAATGAAAGAAAAATATTAAAGCTATCTTAGAGTTAAAGAAAAAAAATTATGTGCATAAGTACAGCGTGGGCGGAAAGTGTGACTTACATGAATTGTTTAAAAATGATTTAAAAATGTGTAACTAAAGTCGACTTTACATTACATGATTTATCATCTGTAGCCCGATCAAAGAACAATCTGACCCAAAAAAAATAAAGGAAGGATGAAAATTTGGGAATAGGTAGTTGAAATTGTCTATTATTGTATAAGAAAAAGTTTACAATTCTACATCCCCTCCATTTTATAAAAATGGAGGGTAATACCCCCTCTCGACGGTGAAAAATATACAGTCAAAATAAGACCGAAATTGGATAAAATGACTAATTCTAAACAACTTTTGTTCTATAGAGTTTTTTACCCTGAAAAGTCAATATTTTTCGAGTTATTTGGGAGTGAATATGTTCATTTTTAACAAAAAACATGTTTTTGGACGGTTTTTCGGAGATACCTCAAAAGGTAAGTATTTTATTGAAAAAAATATTCTTAGCAAAAATATAGCTTATAAAAAACTGAAAAAAAAATGGTGTATGCATAAGGTCTGTAGACCCAGTAGAAGCAGAGTTGTAGCTAATGAAAAGTAGGTTCTTCTTCGTCAAATTCCAAATCGAATATTTCAATGTGAAATAACCAAAAACCAAGCACTTTTCGGGGAAAATTCATTTTAACTTTTTTAATGGGTTTAAAAAAGGTTTATTTTTGCTTTTTAAAAAGTCTTCTTACATTAAAAGTAAGTGAGTTATGCTCAAAATATTGTTGGTCCCTTTTATTTTTTGGTAAAAAAAATCGCGAAAATCACCCCTTAATTAGCATCACAAATAAATTTTATCATTACCACTTGACAAGTTACTTTGCTTATGTATTATTTATATGATCTGTAAGTTTCATCGGTTCAAAGTGCTTATTTTTGAAAAAGCTGTAGTTAAAATGGCTTGAACGAGCAACTAATCACGAGTTTAGGCAAATTTTGAACAGCCATAGCATAACCAATTTTTGTCTAACATGAAAGACTTTGAGATTTTTGTTATTACTAATAATTTTTAAGTTAATTCCATAAAAAATTCCATTTTTTTCAAAACTAACAAACAATGTTTTGTTTTAAACCCAATTTTTTCAAAAATGAGCACTTTGAACCAATGAAATTTATAGATAATATAAACAATACATAAGTAGGGTAACTTGTGAAGCGGTAACGATTAATTTTATTTGGGAAGCTAATTAGGGGGTGATTTTCATGATTTTTTTAGCAAAAAATAAAAAAGACCAGCAATATTTTGAGACTAACTCACTTACTTTTAATGTTAGAAGTTTAAAAAAAAAATAAACCTTTTTATAAACACTTTAAAAAAGTTGTAGTGAATTTTCCCCGAAAAGAGCTCCGTTTTTGGGTTATTTCAAATTGAAATATTCGATTTGGAATTTGACGAAGAAAAATCTACTTTTCATTAGCTACAACTCTGCTTCTACTGGGTCTACAGACCTCATGCATACACCATTTTTTTCAGGTTTTTATAAGCTGTATTCTTGCTAAGAATCTTTTTTTCGCTAAAATACTTATTTTTTGAGGTATCTGCGAAAAACCGTCCAAAAACATGTTTTTTTTTTTTGTTAAAAATGAACATATTTACCCGCAAATAACTCGCAAAGTATTAACTTAGTGAAAAAACTCTATAGAACAAAAGTTATTTAGAATTCTCACAATAAAACATTGAAAACTTTTGTTTTCTATAATTCAACAAAATTTATTATTTACAACTATGTGACTACAGCTGTTTCGGCAGAGTGCCTTTCTACAAACTAACTTGTGGTGACTGTCCGAAAACGTACATCGGTCAAACTGGCAGAACTTTTGACAAACGGATACAAGAACACAAAAGGGCTTTCAACAATAGAAAAACAGACACTTCTACATACGCACTTCACCTTCTAGGTCATAATCATTCTTTCAATGAAGAGTTTCAAATCCTGCATATCCAAAATAAAGGCCTTAAGCTATCTTTTTTAGAGTCTATGGAAATTAATAAACTGAAAAATACAGATATAATTTTGAATGACCAACTCGAGACAAACAGCTCCCCACTCCTCAACCTCTTCAGTTAGAGACTTAAAAAGGCAAACACATTGTAAATTATATCACTTGAGAAAGGCACTCTGCCGAAACAGCTGTAGTCACATAGTTGTAAATAATAAATTTTGTGGAAGTATAAAAAACAAAAGTTTTCAGTGTTTTATTGTGAGATAAAATGAACTTCCATCAAGTAACGGTCGAATCCATCAATTATTTAGAATTAGTCATTTTATACAATTTCGGACTTATTTTGAACGTATATTTTTTCACCACCGAGAAAATATTTTTCACCCCGTATTTCCCATTTTTTTGTAAAATGGAGGGGATGTAGAATTGTAAACTTTTTCTTATATATACATACCTCGTATAAAATAGATAAAATTTGACATCTGATGGTTCCATCAGATGCAAACTAACATCTAACATCTAACAAAAAACAAAAGGTCACAAGATTCAGCTATTGTATGGAATATGTATTACTTGTTGCATAACTGTAAGATACATATTGTAAGATGCTTTGTATTAATTGGCGAAGGAGCCAGGAAAACGTATTTTATATTATTTTCTAGAAGTCATATTATACCTACATTCCTACATACTTACTTGATTATATTTATACATAGACACTTTTTGTATTATAGGAAGTATTCGCATCATAAATAAATCTCCAACTGTTTTCTAACGAATTTCTCACGTATGGATAAGAAGTATGTATAACAATTTTTTTGAAATAATAATTCTGAACCTAATTACTACTGGTATTACTTTAAAAGAATATGTAAGTTGGTACTCACGCTTTAGCCTCTGCCTCCGCTTCCTTTTCTTTCTCTTCTTGGACATTGACGACGGTGTTTGGCGGCGGTGGCAGATCGTCCATCGGAAGGGTGTCTTCTGGGGGAGTAGGGGGCGTTTTGTCGAATTCGGCGATGGGTGCCAACTCTGGCATGGGGGACACTGAGTTACTTTCCATTACCACTGAAAATACTAGTAAATAATTTTAGGGTATAATGTTAAATGATGAGATTGTTAATATTTTATTGAACAACTTTAATTAAAGCTTGCTTATTGCTTATAAGCGAGAGGTTTACCCCCATAAGCAGAGCATAAACCCACTAAGTATTTTTTTTCATTTCTACATCACCAAACTTTTTTATTCGATTCTATAATATATGTTTTTCAAAGTTCAAGAGTATACAGGGTGGGGCATTAGTGCGAGGAAGTCCAATTACTCGTTTGTCGTAACAGGTACGAAAAAAAGTTATTTAGGTAAAAGTTGGGGAACAGATAGGACCATATTTTAAAAATATTTTCAAATATCCAGGGCCACCCGTATTGACAGGCTGACACAAACTAATGATTTTTTATGGAACATCCCGTATATTTTAAAATTTTTGTATTCTCCTCGCTGTCTTCTTTTTAAAATATAAGGTTTTGTAATATTATATGAGGTAGTTTAAAAAATAAATCACGTTTTTTTGTTAATTTCGTAGCAACATTCACACTCTGTAGAATTGTAGTGATTTGACATTAAAGGTTCCATTTATGTTCAAATGATATAAATAGGTATAATATTAATTTATTATAGTCTACTATACCCAGTTAAAAATTATTAATATAGCGAAACGTTTAATTTTAGTAGGTATAAAGAGTTGGTCTAAACTCGGAATGAGTATTTTCTGAGTTTTCTTAAATGGAACACCCTGTATTTTCGTATTGTAATGAAATGATATTTTCATGGCATTTCCTATACCTAAGTGCTTTAATTTGTGAGTTATTCGTGATTCTTTAAGCCAAACATTAATTGCAACAAAAATTAGGTGAAATTTTATTAGGTGACCGTGAAAATATTCAATAAAAAATAATTTTTCGAAAAAAATACTTATTAATCTAGACTGATCGTTAATTTATTAATATTGAATGATATATCAAAACACCTGCGTAGTTTGTTGGTGCGTAAAGTATTAATAAAAACATACAATATTCTACCTAGCTTACCATCATGAGCTATGACACTTTTGCTTAAACATTTGACATTATACTTAGTCCAGAAAGCCACTGCGGATCCGCTAGAAAAAATATTCTAATTCGTATTTTTTGCACAATCTTACTCAAAAAGGACTCCTTTTAACAAATTTGCATGTTGCCAGGACCAAAAGTTGGTCAAAAATTTTTTAAACGTTTTTTTTTGTTTTTTTCCTAAAATTATTTTTTTTGCATGGAAAAAAGTTTTTTTAGGTTTTTTGGATCATTCCAAACAGAAAAGGTCTTTAGTGGCTTTTCTCTAAAGTTGATAGTTTTTGACATATAAGCGATTAAAAATTGAAAAATTGCGAAATCGGCCATTTTTAACCCTCAAAAACTATATGAAAAACTGAAAATTTGAATGTTGCCAAGGTAGGTAGACATTCTTTAAACATCGATTGATGAAACTCCGAAGAGTTTTTTGCAATACAATATTCCAAACTCCTTTGTTTTTTAATTGCTAATCAAGCGTGCGCGACACTATTTTCCACCGACAGTATGGTGCAAATGAAAGGAATAAATTGGTTATTTCCTAAACCGGCGACTTTAAGGAAAAATCCCGAAACAGGTCGATTTTTATTTTTAAGTTATGATATTGTGGCATATATGGTATACTAGTGACGTCATCCATCTGGACGTGATGACGTAATCGATGATTTTTTTAAATGAGAATAGGGGTCACGTGCTAGCTCATTTGAAAGGTTCTTTAATTCTATATTCAGTAATCTAAACATTTACATAATTATTTATACAGGGTGTCCAAAAATTTTTTATTAAATTAAATTATTTGACAAAAAAAGAAGTAGAAGGACACGCTTTATAAATAATTGTGTAAATGTTTACATTACTGAATAGAGAATTGAAGAACCTTTCAAATGAGCTACCACACGACCCCTATTCTCATTTAAAAAAATCATCGATTACGTCATCACGCCCAGACGGATGACGTCACTAGTATACCATATATGCCACAATATCATAACTTAAAAATAAAAATCGACCTGTTTCGGGATTGTTCCTTAAAGTTGCCGCTTTACGAAATAACGAATTTATTCCTTTCATTTGGACCATACTGTCGGTGGAAAATAGTGTCGCGCACGCTTGATAAGCAATTAAAAAACAAAGGAGTTTGGAATATTGTATTGCAAAAAACTCTTTGGGGTTTCATCAATTGATGTTTAAAGAATGTCTACCTACCTTGGCAACATTCAAATTTTCAGTTTTTCATATAGTTTTTGAGGGTTAAAAATGGCCGATTTCGCAATTTTTCAATTTTTAATCGCTTATATGTCAAAAACTATCAACTTTAGACAAAAATCACTAAAGACCTTTTCTGTTTGGAATGATCCAAAAAACCTAAAAAAAACTTTTTTCCATGCAAAAAAATAATTTTAGGAAAAAAACAAAAAAAAAAACGTTTAAAAAATTTTTGACCACCTTTTGGTCCTGGCAACATGCAAATTTGTTAAAAGGAGTCCTTTTTGAGTAAGATTGTGCAAAAAATCCGAATTAGAATATTTTTCCTAGCGGATGCGCAGTGGCTTTCTGGACTAACTATCTTTTTGCACGATTGATCATTTTTGACTGTTTACCGTGACAGATTTTACGTCAGTAGGTGACACTTAATAGCAACTCGACGGTAAGTAATCCAACTCGACGGTAAGTACTCCAACTCGACGGTAAGTAATTCACTTACCGTCGAGTTAAAAAATCTCTTAATTTTAATTTATTTTTTGAAAGAATAAAGAAATATGCCAATAGAATCTTTTCTTCGATTCTTAAATTCTTGCCTTCGCACCATTTTTTAAAACTTTGGTAGGTATTTTGATAACGGATTTTGGATTTTTCGGGAATAATTGCAGAACACCCTTCTTCCCAAGCCCGTTCAATTTCTTCAAATTCACTTTCGCTCATATTTTAATTTATAATAATCAAAATTGTACTTAAAATTATTGACAACTAAATAAAAACTCAATTCTCCATTGTTGTTATGCACCCTAGTTACTACCTAACAACCAAAGTATCTATCTTGATAAAATGAATGAAACTAGTCAATATGACGAAAATGTTTAATTTTATAATTTATAATGGTATCAATCGTGCAAAAAACGTTATAAACATGTCGAACGTTAAGGGTAACCGATCTCAGACAATAATTAAAGTCGTCGCTCCGCTCCTCCTCCAAACAATTGTCTTCGATCGGTATAAAACCCTTACCGTTCTCCATACTTAATATATTATTATAGTTCAAGTTGCTTTGTTACAATAGGGCTTTTCATCGATTGTCATTTGTTTCGAGCTTCTGTTATATATTGTATAATCTGTGTATAATATTAATATACACGGATTATACGGGATATGACAGAAGCTTGAAACAAATGACTGTGAATGAAAAGCCCTATTACTAATATGAATTTTTCTAATGAGGAACTGATTAATATGCTTTTTGTGCTAGGAGAGGATTCGCCCTGTGCAAGTACTTGGAGGGGATACGAGAAACGATCGTGCGTGAATAGCGGAGAAATCTTGCAACTTTCTTAAATAATTCATTGTCAATTGAAATTGTCAAATTGACGTATATTTCATATCTACTGTCAATGAAGAAAAAAATTATAAGTTGCTTTACAATATTGATATGATATGCAATTATTATATAAAAGTAAATTTCATGAATTGTATTTTGCTTGTAGTAGTGCATTTTAATAATTAATTTTATTTAATACAAACAATTGTTTACCTTTTAATAACGTAACCTTAATATTATTTTTTATGCTTATAATTATTTTGGGCTATGGCCTTGACAATTGTCAAGTAACCAGGACCAATATAACTGGCCAATATAATTAAAAGTGCTAAAAATGTTGCTGAGCTATGCAACCAGGTGTCGCTTTTCCGAACTTGCACGGTCCCAATAACAAAAATGTGTTACTAGCAATAAGAATTTTTCATTAGCAGTCCCCTGAGAAACGACAGCCAAGAAGAGAAACTTTTGAAAGTATACTAAAACGGTTTCAACATACTAGACACTTAGATTATGAGAATGGTAGTACTAATATGCAGATCCTCAGTGACACTAAGGATTACACTCGGGTACACTACTAAGGTAGTACTAATATGCAGATCCTCAGTGACACTAAGGAATTCATTTTATTCGTTTACAATAGTTTTTGTTCGATCAGATTTATTATAATTTAAGTGTCCAGTCCATTGAAACCGTTCTAGTAAACTGTCAAAAGTTTCTCTTCTTGGTTCTCGTCTATGAGGGAATTGCTGATCATAAACTTATTGCTAGTAGCACATTTTTGTTATAAAGTTTTAGCACATTTTTTTAATCAGTTCCTTTTTAGAAAAATTCATATTAGTAATGGTAACAAAGAAATTGGATCTATAAAAATAGTATAATGGCAAATGTTTCAGCCAATTTAGTGTCATCATAACCAACTAGGTAGAATATTGTATGTTTTTATTAATATTTTACGCACCAACAATCGTAACTACGCAGGTATTTTGATATCTCATCCAATATTAATAAATTAAGGATCAGTCTAGATTAATATGTATTTTATTCGAAAAATTATTTTTGATTCAATATTTTCACGGCTACCTAATAAAATTTCACGTAATTATTGTTACAATTAATGTTTGGCTTAAAGAATCACGAATAACTCATAAATTAAAGCACTTAGGTATAGGGAATTCTTAAGAATTAAAAAAGTACCATAAAATATCATTTCATTGCAATACTAAAATACAGTGTGTTGCATTAAAAAAAAACTCAGAAAATACTCATTCTGAGTTTCGACCAACCCTGTATACGAAAATTAAACGTTTCGCTATATTAATAATGTTTAACAATACTAGATTATATTAAAGATCGTGTGAACATAAAGAGAAATTTTGATGTAAAATCACTACAATTCTACAGTCACACCCTGTTGTTACGAAATTAACAAAAAAACATAATTGAAGGTGTCAGAAGCAAAATGCCTAAGTAGCAAAATACAAATTTTGAGAAATAAAGCATCGAAGTTTTTGCTCCTTTAAAAATTCTGGACGTTTAAAATTAAAATCTTTAAAGTATTAAACAATTCAAAATAAGTATAATATTTTAAATATACTTCTGGGGAGAAAATTTTTTTATTTTTTTTACTTCTTTTGACAAAAAAAAATGCACTTAGGTTGTTTTACCTTTCAGCAAAAATGGCTTTATAACACATAAAAGGAACTAAACAAAAGCCTAATTTTCAATTAATATTTATTTTTTCTTAAAAAAAACACAAATTTTACTTTTTTTGTAACACTAAATTTACGCATAATCTAACAAAAAATCTATGTACTCGTCTTGTTCGTCGTTGGCATCTTCTTTGGAAGACTCAACAGCAGTGCTTGCTTTTTTCAAGTCAAGTCCATGTCCTCTTTTAGGTCCATGTCACCAGCCCCCCCTTTTTGATTTGAGGGTGAAAAAAAAGCTCATTCGTTTGTATTGCGTTAGTACTGGATTGTATCACCCTTCATTCGTTTGTACTGCCCCCACCCTTTTAAATCTGCCTGGAGGGGCTGGTGACATGCCATCCCCCCCTTTTTCGATTTGAGGGTCAAAAAAAAGCTCATTCGTTTGTATTGCGTTAGTACTGGATTGTATCACCCTTCATTCGTTTGTACTGCCCCCACCCTTTTAAATCTGCCTGGAGGGGCTGGTGACATGCCATCCCCCCCTTTTTCGATCTGGGGGTGCGGGATGGGTATGTTCGTTTGTACTGCGTTAGTATCGGATTGTATCGCCCTTATTTTGTTTGTACTGCCCCCACCCATCTAGATTGGCCTGGGGGGGCCAGTGACATGCTACCCTCTACTCTGCACTGCTTGCCTTCTGAATGTCGAAAATAGGCTATTTCGTTTGTACTGCGTTAGCACTGGATTGTATCACACTTCATTCGTTTGTACTGCCTCCACCCTTTTAAATCTGCCTGGAGGGGCTGGTGACATGCCATCCCCCCCTTTTTCGATATGGGGGTCCGAAATGGGTATGTTCGTTTGTACTACGTTAGTATCGGATTGTATCGCCCTTATTTTGTTTGTACCGCCCCCACCCGTCTAGATTGGCCTGGGGGGCCAGTGACATGCTACCCCTCTACTATGCATTCTTTGCCATCTGAATGTCAAAAATAGGCTATTTCGTTTGTACTGCGTTAGTACTGGATTGTACCGCCCTTATTTTTTTTGTACTACCCCTACCGTTCTACATTTAAAACAGAGAAGGATTAGTGCTAGGAGTAAGGACACAAAATCAGCCAAACCTTGCGCATAGTAACACCGCGGGTGTAAAATTTGGTAAATTCGTCAAAAATGAAACGAATTAAATTTTGAAACTAAAAAACAGGCTTGCAAGCCACTCTCCACTCTCCATGGGGAATGGAAATTTACCCCCTCAGATGGATCTCGGAGTAGTAGCGATTTGAAAAATGGTACATGTATTTGTTGGAGATATTTTGAACACCATTTTCAATCAGAAATCAGAGCAGCGACCTTGCCTTTTCCTACTAGGAAGAAATTTATCCATCCCCTCAAGAAATTTTACAGTTTTACACGCTATCGATATGAAAATCAAAGATCTCATGCGGCGCATTCCGAAATGCACTCTTCGATGTACAATTTCAACCTCTCTGGATAACTGATTAACTGAAACATACATACGGCAGAATTCATTGGAATCGAAAATTATTAAAAGTATTTGGAACATTAAATGAAAAATTCCCACAATCAATATCTTTCCTACCATCTAATGCGAGAGACCAGATAACAATAATTGCCGTTGCTATGTTATGATAATTTGTTTTCTAGAAAGGTTTGTATTGTTCATTTATGACTGCAATGAGATTCAGAATTTCCGTATTCCATTTGCAAAATAAATATAGTGTCAAAAACCTGCTTATGCATTTGACGCACTGTCAGTCAACGTGTTAATTGACTCTACAGATTCAGTGCCAAAACGAGACATTTTTATAGAAAAATATTTGCAAGTATATTAAATGCCAAACTGACCTATTAAATAAACAATGACATTGCAATTTTCGATTTCTACTATGGAATTATCGCTGTATAGACCAGGGCGGATCTGTTTTGAGGTGGATGTGAGAGGTGGCATTCCGATGTTTGCAGATAAAATTAGGTGAAAACTTCAGTAATTATAATGGACTTATGCTCCTTCTCAAATATGTTTGGAACATTATTAAAAAAATTTAAGTTTTTAAAAATTTCGAAAAACATCGATTTTTTTCAAATTTCATTGCTTGTAACTTAAAAACGATTCATTTTGGAACAAAGTCATAGGGAAATAAAATAAAGATAATTGAATTTTGTATGATATACGACACGACTGGTATAAAATATCTTAAATGATTATCCTTTCTGACAAATAGCAATAAATACAAAATAAGAGGGCAAAATAAGCCTCTTTTTATTCAATGTTTTTCAACCACTTTGGTTGCACTTAGAACCTTCGTATTTTACTTAGAAAATTCGTACAACATACTCAATCCGTCTACCAAATTTCATTAAAATCGACATAATAGATTTTTCATAATAATTTTGCAATCTAAATTTTTTTAGAAAAAGTTCAAATTTTTTAAAAATTTCTGAACAAAAAGTAGACCTGTTAGAAGTTTGCTAATTTTTTTACGTATCGAGAGGTACTTTACCAATCCAATACACTTTACAAAATTAAAATCGGATTATTTAAGCGGTTTCAGCACTGTTTTAAGGATATAAACAATTTTTTTGCTTATAAACAAATATAGTGAGGACGTTTGAGTTGGAATAAATTCATTTTCTCGAGAATGGGCAACTCTGGAGATAAATTCCTAAACAGGTCGATTTTTATATTTAAATTATAATTTTTGGGATATCTATCATACTACTAACGTAATCCATCTGGGTGTGATGACGTAATCGATGATTTTTTTAAATGAAAATGTGGGTCGTGTGCTAGCTTATTTGAAAGATTATTCAATTCTCTATTTATTACATAATTATTTATACAGGGTGCCCAAATTTTTTTTTAATTAATTGAGACAAACAGAAGAAAGAATTTACTTTAGTTAATTCGAGATACATTTAACTGTTGTCCTAAAACAGAAAAAAATGTTTATTTGATAAATAACAGAAAAATGAATTTATTCGTATTTATTACCTCAAACGTCCTCATTGTATTTGTTTATAAGCCAAAAAATTGTGTATAACTTTAAAACATTGCTGAGGCCGATTAAATAAACCAACTTAATTTCTGTAAACTGTATTAGATAGGTAGGGCGTGTCTTTATATGTAAAAAAATTAGCAAACTTCTAAATAATGGTCTACTTTTTGTTCAGAAAGTTTATAAAAAATTTTAACTTTTTTAAAAAAAATTTAGATTGCAAAATTTTTATGCAAAATGTATTAAGTGTATTTTATAGTCTTATATCATAAAAAATTCAATTATCTTTATTTTATTTCCCTACGATTTTGTTCCAAAATGAATCGTTTTAAAAACGATTGAAAAGTTGAAAAAAATCGATGTTTTTCGAAATTTTTAAATATTTGAATGTTTTTATTAATGTTCCGGACATATTTGAGAAGGAGCATAAGCCAATTATAATTACTGAAGTTGTCACCTAATTTTATCTGCAAAAATCAAAATGCCACCTCTCACATCCACTTCAAAACAGATCCGCCCTGGTCTATACAGCGATAATTCCATAGTAAAAAAATCGAAAATTGCACCGTCATTGTTTCTTTAATAGGTCAGTTTGGCATTTCATATATTTGCAAATATTTTTCTATAAAAATGTCTCGTTTTGGCACTGAATCTGTAGAGTCAATTAACACGTTGACGGACAGTGCGTCAAATGTATAAGCAAGTTTTTGACACTATATTTATTTTGCAAATGGAATACGGAAATTCTGAATCTCATTGCAGTCATAAATGAACAATACAAACCTTTCTAGAAAACAAATTATCATAACATAGCAACGGCAATTATTGTTATCTGGTCTCTCGCATTAGATGGTAGGAAAGATATTGATTGTGGGAATTTTTCATTTAATGTTCCAAATACTTGTAATAATTTTCGATTCCAATGAATTCTGCCGTATGTATGTTTCAGTTAATCAGTTATCCAGAGAGGTTGAAATTGTACATCGAAGAGTGCATTTCGGAATGCGCCGCATGAGATCTTTGATTTTCATATCGATAGCGTGTAAAACTGTAAAATTTCTTGAGGGGATGGATAAATTTCTTCCTAGTAGGAAAAGGCAAGGTCGCTGCTCTGATTTCTGATTGAAAATGGTGTTATATCTCCAACAAATACATGTACCATTTTTCAAATCGCTACTACTCCGAGATCCATCTGAGGGGGTAAATTTCCATTCCCCATGGAGAGTGGAGAGTGGCTTGCAAGCCTGTTTTTTAGTTTCAAAATTTAATTCGTTTCATTTTTGACGAATTTACCAAATTTTACACCCGCGGTGTTACTATGCGCAAGGTTTGGCTGATTTTGTGTCCTTACTCCTAGCACTAATCCTTCTCTGTTTTAAATGTAGAACGGTAGGGGTAGTACAAACAAAATAAGGTCGGTACAATCCAGTACTAACGCAGTACAAACGAAATAGCCTATTTTTGACATTCAGATGGCAAAGAATGCATAGTAGGGGGGTAGCATGTCACTGGCCCCCCAGGCCAATCTAGACGGGTGGGGGCGGTACAAACAAAATAAGGGCGATACAATCCGATACTAACGTAGTACAAACGAACATACCCATTTCGGACCCCCATATCGAAAAAGGGGGGGATGGCATGTCACCAGCCCCTCCAGGCAGATTTAAAAGGGTGGAGGCAGTACAAACGAATGAAGGGTGATACAATCCAGTACTAACGCAGTACAAACGAAATAGCCTATTTTCGACATTCAGAAGGCAAACAGTGCAGAGTAGAGGGTAGCATGTCACTGGCCCCCCCAGGCCAATCTAGACGGGTGGGGGCAGTACAAACAAAATAAGGGCGATACAATCCGATACTAACGCAGTACAAACGAACATACCCATCCCGCACCCCCAGATCGAAAAAGGGGGGGATGGCATGTCACCAGCCCCTCCAGGCAGATTTAAAAGGGTGGGGGCAGTACAAACGAATGAAGGGTGATACAATCCAGTACTAACGCAATACAAACGAATGAGCTTTTTTTTGACCCTCAAATCGAAAAAGGGGGGGATGGCATGTCACCAGCCCCTCCAGGCAGATTTAAAAGGGTGGGGGCAGTACAAACGAATGAAGGGTGATACAATCCAGTACTAACGCAATACAAACGAATGAGCTTTTTTTTGACCCTCAAATTGAAAAAGGGGGGGCTGGTGACATGGACCTCTTTTTTCATTGTGTTTTTGCGGCTTTGACTCATGCCGGAAATCATTATAAAATTGATGTTACATGGGGGTATGAAATCTAGCAGCTGTTGTAAATTATTCCATTTTTGTTGATACTTAACTTTCAGTGGCGAAACAAACTCCGTCGGGGCCCCCCCGCAGAATTTGAAATGGGGCCCCTTTTAACCCGGGAGCAGTCGCGCCGTTAGAAAAAATCCAAGTTTTTATAACTTTCCGTGATAACTTAATGAAAAATTTTGCAACATAACTTTCCACTTGTAAGTGCCTCGAAGAAGATTGTAGTAAAGCGTAGGATTTTTTTTTTAATTTTTTTTAATTTCATTTTCATCTTTTTGTGTGGAATTTATGGCTTTGGTGGGAACTAAAAAGCATTTTTTAAATTAGTCTATCTACCCAAATAAAAATAAAACGTTACCTGGAACTAGTAAGGATTAGTAAATATTGTTTCCTGACCAAGACCAACTACATCTATTGATGTTTCACCAACTTCACTAGGCTGCTGTTTTAATTCACCAGTGGTCACAAAAAATGATAAAATTTTTGGTAATTTTTGTTTTTGCTCGGATTTTTGAGCACGTATCTTTCGTTTTTCTACACCACTTTTATATTCCTACTTAGAACTCATTCTGTCTCCTGCAGATATATTACAATGACAGCGTTATTAAAAGTAGTGGAGTCAACGGAGTTTTTGCCCACCGAAAATATCAAACAAGATAAAACTTTTTATAATTTCATTAAGAAACGTACTATAATTAATAAACAGCATATCAAAAAGTTCTACTCCAAAAGTGGATGCTTAATTTTTTATTAAACAAATTAACTGCGAATTTAGTTTTTTTTAATATACACGAAAATATAAATTTTAGAAAAATCTGACTCGACCAGTGAAAATTCATAAAATATTACATAACAAAAAAATTAAAGGTTTTTCTAAAATTACATCTACAGCTTCTATATTTTTTTATTTATAACGCTCGAGTCACCCTTCCCACAAACATTGGCAGTGGCGCACTGTATAGCAGCGTTCGTCGTAGCGAGCAGTTGAGTTAATTTAACATTACTTTTTAAAATTAGAAAATCTACGGTTTCGTTTTGATTTAAATCTGTGTCCTGCCGAATCGAGTCGACATTCATTTCATTACTTTTTAACTAATTAATCAAAATAAAACTTTACAAATTGGCAATGAAAGAAGAACGTTAACGATATCTTATAATTATATCACAAAGAAAAAATTATGTGCATAAGTACAGTGTGGGTGTAAAATGTGGTAATAATACAATTTTACCTATATAAATCTGAAACTTACACAAATTATTTTTTAAACATCGTACTAAACCATGTTTTATTAAAAAAAATATATCAAAACTTTTATTCAAACACCTAATACAACGTCTCAAAAAAATGTAATTTTTGAAAACTTCGTAGTTTTACAGAATAGAACAACTACCACTTTTAACTGAATATTACTTAAATGTAAACGCCTATATTACAATTGTATTGGTGTTTTTTTAAAGCCTAAGGTGTAATCTTTAAAATGTAATTATTTTACTTTGAAAATGAAATAAACAACTTCTTTTGTTGTTTTCTGTACAACTTACCTACAATACATTTAATAACTAGCTTTAAAAATAGTAAATGTTAAAATAATTCTTTCTTGATTTCTTATACAGTGTGTTTGCGTAGCTTGGAACCTATGGGAAACTTTTTTATTATTTATATTACGAAAAAAGTTATTCTTCATAAAATGCTGTGCATGGTATAAAACCTAAGTTGCAATAATCAGATATTAAATTTTATTGATTTTATACGAGGTATATAAAAAAATATTAATTTCGCTCAATAGTACCTATACTATCTTTATATTTTACAATATTGAAAAATTTTATTATAAAAAGTTGTTCGCAATTAAAAACTATGTTTAAATATGCAATTATATCATTCCAGTTGAAATATTGTGAACTATAAAGGTCCTTAACTCTTAGAGAGAAATTCATATTTTTCGACATACCTCGTATAAAGTTGGTAAAATATGATATATTATGATTGAATCTTCGTTTTGAGATAATGCAGAGCTTTTTATAAAGAATCTGATAAGAACTTTATAAAGAATTTTTTCGTAAAATTAAAAAATTAAAAATGAAATAGTTATTATAATTGTAATAAAATGATGTAGGTTATCGGTGTTTTGAGAAATATTTGGAAAAATTAATTTTTTATTTACAAGGATGTAATTACATATTAAAATTAAAATTGTATATTGTTAAATATAAAAGTACTTCATTCTTGAGTTAAATTACTATGTCTTGGCTTACCTCGTATAAAATTGATAAGCTTTGATATCTGATGGTTTATCTGGCTTATTTTGTATCTCAGATTTAAGACCATTCAGAGCATTTCATGAAGAATAACTTTGTCCGTAAAATTGATAATAAAAATGTTTCCCATATGGTTCAAAGCCACGCAGACATATTGTCTAAGTGCTCAAAAAAATTTATTTTGAATTTTCAAATTGTAATGTCTGGCAGGGCCGTAACTACCATTTGGGCAACCGGGGCAATGCCTCGGGGCCCCCGGCGAAGGGGGCCCCGCGATTGTAATCGCGTTATACTGCCTAAAGACAATGTAAGTAACATTATATGTAGTATATTTTTTATGAAAACAGAAAAGATGTTACCGTATTGATGGTAAATATTTGCAAAATATTAAGCTTAAAATAATGTGATTTCAAATTTTTTTTGTGTTGGTCAACTAAAATAGCAACTAAATGTACGTAGGTACAGGAAACTTCAGTCATGGAGTACATTAAAATGCGTTTTCAAGTGGTTAAATATCAATTTTCCCGGACTCCTTCTGCCGGGTGATTAACCCCAGACCCCCCGGTAGGGGGCCCCCAGATCACGTTTGTCCCCGGGGCCCCTTAACATCGTACTTATGGCCCTGATTTAATGTCATATTCGAATTCAGCATAATCAAAAAGCAAATAGAAACATTTTTGAACAAAGTAAAATGATGAATTCACCGATATGTTTTAAAATTATTTAATACAAAACTGTTTTATTGTTTAAAGAATTAATAAACAATTAGAGGCATCTGTGAGTAGAACTTTTCACTTTAAGAAAAGATAATATATAAACTAACAAAAATGTTTTAGAAAAATATGAGCTTGTTTAATTTTTTCCGAAACCGAAACAATGCAAGTTTTTCTACATTGACTCCCCTAAAGCGTAAGTGTTATAATTTCCTTATCTTACCGTTTATCTGTTGAAAGATTGTCCAATGATTACACAAGAAAAGTCGTCAATAATTATTAAATAAATGCGTACCAAACTGATGCAACTATAACCGTAAAACAACACAAACATAAACAACATTCAATGCGAACAACCAATATAAAATTACTGGCGATAATATTGTATCGAAATACTAAAAGTAGGTAAAGAACAGAGAGAAAGAAAACCCCATTTTTAGATTTAAAAATATTGTTCTTAAATTCGGCAAATTGCAATTGTAATATCTTCCAATAGTCACTTACAAAGCATTATATAGTTTATTGTCGCTGCCATAAAATTTCGGTAGGCCGGAAGGAATTAAGTTTCTAGATATTATGAGATGATTCACTTGGCAAAGACGTCTAGTTAGAAATTTTTACGTTTTTAAATTTAAACAGACAACGTAAAATAATGTAACAATAACAGATTTTAACTTAATATCAGATGACAAGATGGGGCCCTTAAGCGATTGGGCCCCCCCCGCAAGCTTCATGCTGCGGGGCCCTCTGTTACGCCCCTGTTGACTTTTAATTTTGCTTGATCAACAAGAGGCCCCAAAGTAACATTATTCACCAGTCGTCCAACATTCTTATTGCATTTTTCTTCGTCTTCGTCTAAAGTATTGTTAAAAGAAAATTGGTATGTTTGGTTTTATTATATTTAAACCACTTAATGTCTCTCCATTTGATCACATGATTTTCGCTTATCCTTTTTTGGATCTTTAATGAAATTGTTTAAATTTGAATGGGATACAAAATCTGTCATTTTATGAAAAACCAATTTTTTGAACACCTTTTTTATTAAGTCACACCAGTGATCAGGTACAAATATCTCAGGATTTTTATTTTTTAGTTTTTCTATTAGAGCGATCACACTCCATATAGGTGAGACTAGGTTCAAAAATTTGTGGCCAATATTTAAAATATGTGTGGTGCGAACTATGTGCATGAATAATTTGCATATATTTTTATTCTTATTCTGACCGCCGCATGAGGCACTGTAAGCAATCACATTTCCTTAATCATTTCTTAACTAATATATTCTTATTTTCTCTTTTTCCAAAAATCATTATAACTTACCTGACTCAAAAACATCATCCAAATATTGTAATGACAAAATATATAATTTCTGCAAACAATAGTATCACTTAAAACACTGCTATTAATCTACTAGAGTAGTATAACCTACACTCCATAAACAAATCCAAACCGTTGAGTGAATCCCAAACAACATAAGTAATAAAAATATATTTATTTCCAGTCGCTTGTTTGGAAGTAAAACAGCCTAGGTGCACAAAGGCGATTTCTGCTCTTAACGGTTGGTGAATTTCATTTTGGTTGTTTTTTCTATTCATCGAAAAATGGCGATAAAGTAGGGTTAGAGCGTAGTCGATTTTGCTACCAAACAATATAAGATATTCAGAACGTGAAACAGCACTAAAGTCATTTTCGTGAAAATTGCACTTAGGCAGTTTTACTTCTAACCCCTTCAATTATCTTTTATACTACGTCGTACTTATAATATTAAAAAACTCTATATTTTAAGAAAGAAGACATTGAGCAGAATCTAAAAATAAAAATATACCTATTATGCAGAGTGTTCCATAAAAAAACATAAGTTTGTGCCACCTTGTCAATAGGGTAAAAGCACCAGTTATTGGCCTCTTAAGGAGAGCACGTCGATATATCTATGAAATGTTTTGTCACTGTGGCTTATTATAACTATTTTTAATATTATGGAATTCTATTATTATTTCTACATATTGCAAAATGTTATTATGTTAATCTTTCATGTCTGAAAATATTTTATATGTGTTCTTTTGTAAATGTGCAAATGAACCAGTAATTGGCCACCCTGTTCCAGTTATTGACACCATATGTGTTAGTGATTGGTCATCATTTTTTAAAGTGACATTTTACCAAATAATTCGTAAGTTAAAATAGGTAGTTAGCTAGGTGTTTGGGTCAGCAACGATTTTGTGATGAGTGTGGACTGTGGACACAAAAAAAAAGATTTGTCAAAGTAAACTTTTATCTTTTATTCTGACAAGATTCGCAAACATGTACTTTGATCTGTGTCGCTATCGAATCTTGTTATGCAAGTTACATGATATGTTCTAAGACAGATTTGGCATCTAGTGCCTTCCTTACACTCTGTAATATTTAGTAGACATAGATAACACACACCTTTAGAAACTTTTTGATTTTAAAAATGTGATGGAATATGGAATGTTTGATACCAAGTTTGTATTTTTAAAACGCGGAAAAACGTTTGACACCAAGTTTAGATTTTCGATGTGTGAAGGAATATTTGATATTTGATAATAATTATCAGACAGATTTGTAATTTTTGTTGAGGACTGATTTGTATTATCATCAAATAATTTCCGTTTGAGTACAATTTTTTTCTCGGCTTGGAGATTTAGGTTGGGCGAGAAATTTTTTTGGAGATAATCTCAAATTCGCTTCTGGTTTAGGTGAATGTTTGAAAATGTCAATATTATCTTGGTTATTTACAGAACTTGACGATTTTGTGTGAGAGTCATTTTGAATATTCAAGAGCAGAATAATTCCAAGGAAATATACCGCATGCCCTAAACCCACTTCTGATAACATCTGGATTTAACCTATCTATAGCAGATTTTAAAACAGGGACAAACTGTACTTTCTTTAACACTTTTTGGGGGTTGTCTCTTCTAAACTGAAGCACAGCTTTGTTCCAAAAAGTTTTAGAGGCTTAAATGCAGCCACATCCGCTGGTTGCATTAATCTCGTGGCATTAGGATATAAAGCTACTAAAATAATTTTCAAATCTGTACAATACAAGGTTGACTTTTCTGTATAGTTAAATGGGTTTTAGGCCCATCAACAAAAAGTATCACTGGACGTGTATTATTTCGATCTAAATAAGGGTTAAATATATTTCCAATATATTCATAAAAGTTTTTGTTGTCCATCCAACCATTTTCTGCTAAACCAATACCCCACGAATTCGGCACAGCACTTAATATATCATTTGGCAATCTTCTATGGGGATAAATTATTATAGGAGGTAAAATATTGCCTATTGCAGAAAATGTGAACATAACTGTTACGTTAACCTTTGGGTTATGTTCAATTTCATAGACATTTCTGGAACCCTTCATAGCCAAAACTTTTTAACTTTGGGACATACATAAAACCATGTCTCGTCACCATTGAAGATCCTTGGTGGGTCTTGAAGAACGTTTGAAATTCCTTTTTTATCTAGATAAGATTTTATGTTGTCAAACCATTTGGTAATATCTCTTTGGTTAATGTTTGGACTTGCTGATGTCACTCGCTCTGAAGTCCTTACCGAAATGTTGGGATTGCGCTTTAGAAATGCTGATAGCCATGTTCTGCCTGGTCTATTTTCAACAAATGGATTACCTCTATGGTTACTCTCTAAAAATGATTTAATGGAAATGACTTAATGTCCTTAATGGAAAATCCAGCGTTTCAGTTGTTCCTTTTCATCCTTCGAAAGAAATGGATCTGATCCATGCGTTATGTTGTTATGAAGTTTTTCACTTTTCCGGTAACTATGGTGGCTCTGGGAATATTCAAAATTCTTAAGGCTTCTCGCTCACTCATACCATTAATTAAATCTAACGCTTTTTAACATCGTCTTCGGAATACTTTTTTTATAATTGTTTTCAGTTTGTGATCGTTTTTGGCATATTTTCTAAAACAATTTATAATAATTAGTTATTGGCCACACGTAAAACACTAGTTATTAACATCACAATCACTAGATTCTTACAAAATCTAATGTTTCAGTTATTGGCGATCTAGGCCAATAACTGATACATTGATAATTTCATGCATTACTAGTTGGCCACCTTAAAATTTACGTTATTTGACTAAATAACGTTATATTCGTTATGCAGTTTGAAGCAAGACATACACTATATTCTCACAAAAACATAAAATATAAAGTAGAAATTGAATTGCAGTATATAGTACTTACAGACCAACACAAGTTTCTCCAGGTAAATAACAAAATTCCGGTTGCAAACTAGCGGCACAGAACAGTGTCTCGTTCAACATCGAATACTGACTAAAATGTAATGGTTACCTTGAAACTAGATGAGTCATACTCTAGGAGACATATTGCCAAACTTAAAAAAAGTAGTTAGGATTAACAAAATACCAACATTTTCCTAATCCTGATCAAAACATATTAGTAGGCCAATAACTAGCACATGGCCAACAACTGGTGCATTTACCCTACGCGCGGCACTGTATATCTAAAAATATTTTTTTCTACCCTTATACTTTAATATGTCAATTATGATTTCACTATCTGTATCACAATGAGCTTCATTATAGGTTTGTTCCAACACAACAAAAAACCGTCATGAAACGATCACCGTCCTGTGCACTAAACAAAATAACCCATGAAACGTATAATTTTATAGTAACATGATCGTTACCTGACGGTTTTTCAAAAAATATCTCGACAGCGCGCTACCTCACGAAATATCTAAAGAAAATATATACAAAATTTCAGGTAGATCGCTCAAGTAGTTTTTGAGTTACAATGCCTTTGAAAAAAGCCGTTTTGAGAAAAACACGTTTTGTCAACTTTTATCTTCAATTTTGTCTGTCAAATCGTAAAGTGATGTACACCGGAATAGGATTTTGAATCGTGGAGTAATTTACAAAAGAGAATGGGAACAGTTGTTGAACGTTTCTCACTACGCTCAAGCGCGCTGGCGCGAACCTGCTGCAAAGCGAGTCAAAGGTAGGGATATTAAACACAATATCATCGTGTTTTTTATTAAAATTTAATTAGTTAATATTATTTAAGATTCTTTAATAATCTTTATTATTTTGATATAAATTTTGATTGTTAACTAGATCGGTGCAGTCACCTACATTTGCTTATCCGTTTACACTGCTTACCCGGTACCCATAAACGTTAACAGGTAGGCAAAACCTCATATATCATCATCATCATCATCAATGGCGCTACAACTCTTCGTGAGTCTTTGCCGCGTTTACTATTGCCTTCCATGTTTGTCGGTCCTGTGCCACTAATTCCCATTGTCGCACTCCCATTTTCTCTAAATCTTCTTTGACTGCACCTTCCACCTTTTTCTAGGCCGCCCTACAGACCTTCTTCCATCTGGCCTTTCCCAGAACACATTGTTTATAAGGCGATTGTCGTTACTGCGTATCACATGCCCTGCCCATCTGAGTCTATTAGCCCTTATATATCTGACTAGATTTTCTTTTCCGAATAGAGACTCTAGCTCGTTATTGTATCTGCGCCTCCATTCGTTTGTCACGCTGTCTCTGCAAGGGCCATATATCATTCGAAGGATTTTACGTTCCCACACCAGCAATTTATTTACTTCTCTTTTTGTTAGCGTCCACGTTTCGCTTCCATACGCGACTGCTGGTCGTATTATGGTCTTATATATCTGGATTTTTGCACCTCGTGAAAGAAGTTTTGACTTCATTAGATGTTTCATTGCAAAGAAAGATCTGTTTCCTGCCATTATTCGCGTTTCAACTTCTCGCTCTAATTTGTTGTCATTTGTGATTGTTGCTCCTAAATATTTAAATTCTTTAAGCACTTCGAAGTTATGATCGTTTATAGTAATACTTTGCCTTATTCGCCGTCGTTCATGTTTTGAGACGACCATGTATTTTGTTTTGTCTTCATTTATTTTAGATCGATGTTTAATGCAGCTTCTTCAAAGCTCGAGAAAATATCCTTAATTTTCTCATATATCTATTTTATATATTTTAAACTTTTTAGTTTAAATAAAATTAGATTGGTAAACAAATGGGTAAAACTTGCTAAACAAAGTTTTTTTTTAATTAAGGGGAAGGGTAAGGTTTGAAAATTTTGAAATTTTCGATTTATTTTATTATTTTAAAAGAAAATATGCATAACTTCAAGAATACTCTCTAAAAATTTCAGATCAATTGGAGCAGAATTACCGGAAATAGAACATCTTGAATGTACAGCATCTTCGACTCGCTTTGCAGCAGGTTCGCGCCAGCGCGCCTGAGCGTAGTGAGCAACGCACAACAGTTGTCCCTATTCTCTTTTGTAAACTACTCCGCAATTCAAAAGCATATTCCGGTGTGCATCACTTTACGATTTGACAGATAAAAAAGAATTTGAAAATAAAAGTTGACAATACGCTAAACGTGTTTCTCTCAAAACCGCTTTTTTCAAAGGTGATGGACACTGTAACTCAAAAACTACTGGACAGATCCACCTAAAACTGTGTAAATATTTTCTTTAGACATTTCGTGAGGTAACGCTGTCGCGATATTTTTTGTTTTATGCTTATTTTTTGTCTAACAACAATACATATGTTGATTTTTACCCTTTTTTTTTTGCAAAAAAATTGGTTGTTTTGACTCCTGAGTGATACCGAAAAGTCAAAAATCGTTAAAACTAAAAAACTCGACAGTGTTACCTCGAGGAACTTATGAGCTAATAAAATATTTTTGAATTTTTTATTTCACATGAGCCAATGATGAGTTCTGATATCCACCGTAAAATCCATTGCAAAAAGCTTTTAAAATTTTAGATATATTCGGTGTAGTATATTGCTGCATTTAATCATGTGCCCCACCGAGTTAACACTGGTTCAAGTGGTAAGAGACTGTTGCAAGATTTCTCAAAAAAGTTTCATCGTTAAAGGAGCTTTAACGAAAATGATTTCCTTCATCGTCAACTCATTAACAAGTGGAAATTGCAGCCGTATAGTCTCAGAAACACGATTCAGTCCGTGTGCTAAACACGTACAACTTTGAATTAGGTTTAGATAAAACACTGCAAGATGTGATGCTGTTTTTATCATATGTGGCGTAGTGTCGGTCATTAGTACTATTTAAGGGGGGTATGGTTTAAAATATTTAATTATTTTAAATAAAAGTGCATACTTTCAAGAATGCTCTCTGAAAATTTCAGATTGATCGGAGTAAAATTACCAAAGATACAGCGTGTTGAATATCCCTACAGCACGCTTGAGCGTAAGGAGAGACGTTAAACAGCTGTGCGTCTTCTCTTTTGTAGATTACTCCGCGATTCAAAAAACGCATTCCGATGTGCATCACTTTACGATTTGGCAGAAAAATAAGAAGATGAAAATGCAGTTGTCAAAACTTTAAACTCATTATTCTCAAAACTGCTTCTTCAAATGCGGTGGACATTGTAACTGAAAAACTACTAGACAGATCTACCTGAAATTTTGCATAGATTTTTTGTACACATTTCGTGAGGTAACATCGTCGAGATATTTTTCGTTTTGTGCTTATTTTTTGTCCAACAATAATAAATCTGTCGATTTTCACAAATTGTTTACAAAAATTTCGTATTTTTGATTTCTGAGTGATACCAAAAATTCAAAAAACATTAAAAATAAAAAACTCGACGTTGTTACCCTCGACTGACAGTTCTGGTCAGTATGACGAGTTCTGATGTCCACCGCAAAATCCATTTTTTTTAGCTGTCAGAATTTGTCACCTAATGGCTTATTTTTCAATATTTTGGATTGAATATTTTTTTAAATATTCTTTGAATTGTACGTAATATATTTATTTAATTTAAAAACAAAATATTTTACCAAGGCTTCGAAAAAAATTCACAAAAATGTGCTTGATATGTTGATTTCAAATCATACCCCTCCCCTCCTTAACTGGTGGACACCAAATGTCGATATTAATTATATTACTACAATATAGTTTTTAATGCCCTTTATAGACTATGTTTTAAGCAATAGAATCATATAAAAATGATCTCAAATGCAAAAATGATAAGAATACGTATTAAAAAAAAGCACCAAATAAGTAAGTAAAAACATTCAAACAAAGGTATACAAATAAAAAAAGCAAAAAAGCATAAAAAAGTGGTGTCACATTAATTTTATTATTTACCATAGGCATTATGCTTAGGAAGAACAGCACAAAGAAGAGATCTATATCACAGCGGACATGCCCGTCAAAAATCCCTCTTTTGAAGAAACCCAAAAGGCCTTAAATAAGCTGAAAAATCACAAAGCGCCGAGTACGGATGAGATACCAGCAGAATTTCTGAAATATGGTGGAGACGCACTACATCGCCAAATCCACCAGTTAATAACACAAATATGGTTAGAAGAAAGGCTACCAGCAAGATGGAAGGAAAACAGCTTAGTGCCCATGCACAAAAAAGGGGACAAAACAAAATGCGCGAATTATAGAGAAATTTCACTCTTAAATAGGGCATATAAAATCCTCTCAAACATCATTCTTAGTAGACTAACCCCTTATGCTGAAAAGGTCCTAGGAAAATTTCAAGTCGGTTTTAGGGCAAACGGATCAACAATAGATCAACTATCCACGCTGAGACAGCTTCTAGAAAAGGGATTGGAGTACAACAGACCCATACACAATCTCTCCATAAACTTTCGACAGGCATATAATAGCGTAGAAAGAAGCCAAGTATGGAATGCCATGGCGCAGTTCTCAATTCCAAAGAAACTCATTCGGATGACCAAAGTCTGTATGGAGGGTGGAATATCTAAAGTACGTGTAAACAATAAAGTGTCTGGCAGCTTTGAAATCAACAGTGGATTCAAACAGGGTGATGCGTTATCTCCACTACTTTTTAACCTTGTATTAGAGAAAGTCATGAGGGCGGCCGAAATAAAAACAGAAATGCTAACGGTTCAAGGTCCCAAGCTATTACTAGCATATGCAGATGACATTGATCTTGTTGGAGACTCCATCCTATCCATAAAAGACATTTTCAACAAGGTGGA
Organism: Diabrotica virgifera virgifera; assembly: GCF_917563875.1. Classification (NCBI taxonomy): domain Eukaryota; kingdom Metazoa; phylum Arthropoda; class Insecta; order Coleoptera; family Chrysomelidae; genus Diabrotica; species Diabrotica virgifera. Next base: position 95,881,562 of record NC_065446.1, on the reverse strand, counting down.
AGGAACAACAAGTGAAGTAGGGCTGAAGATTAATGCAGAGACGACGAAATATATGTGTATAAATATAACGACACAGAATAGGACAAAAGAGACAGAATAGGACAAAATGTGACGATCGACAACTTCAATTTGCTGACAACGCTGAACAGCTGACAGCTGACAACGATGTTACTGAAGAAATAAAAGACAGAATCCAATCGACAGATCGCTGTCTATTCACACTGGATAAGCTTATAAAATCAAAAAATCTTACAAGAAGTTCCAGGATCAAAATCTATAAATCCATCGTTAGACCTGTACTAACATATGGATGCGAAACGTGGACCATGACCAAAGCAAACGAAGAAAAGCTCGAACGTTTTGAACGAAAAATACTTAGAAAATTTTTTTGGAGCTCACGACGATACTAACACAAACCAGTATATGATCAGAACTAATATCGAATTAAAAGCACTCTACGATGACACCGATATTGTCCAAGAAATTACATCACAGCGACTAAGAGGGACGAGCCACTTGCACAGACTTCATACCGAGACACTTGTAAAACTGGTATGGGAGGAGATTCCTACAGGCAAAAGACCACTCAGGCGCCCCAGAATGCGATGGAGAGATAACATCCAAGCAGATCTCCGGAAAATGAACATTCCATTTGACCCTAGGTTGTACAGTCAGCCAGGACCCATCCAGGATTGTAGCGCTACGTGATGATGATGATTATGCTTAGAAATCCGGGCTCTGGTTATAATTTTATATTGTTTGTTTAACAAAACTTATACTACAACACTTAAATATGTTACTGATTTTCTACGTGACATAACTATTAAAATTGCAAGTAAATTGTATGTACATATCATTTTTTTAAATAGTTGATAAGGCTGACTTTAGTTACATTAAGTAATAAAATGTTATACCTACATTATACCTACATATACCTATACGAATAGTGTTTAAATAAGTTTACTTATAGAGCGTCACAGTACTGTACTTAGAACAGAACTATAAACAATTGTATAAGCTAGGAACTAGGGTATAATTATTATAAATCGTCTACATATTGTGATTTTAAATGTCAGCAGTTTATTGACGAAGTGAACATAAAAACAGTAATGTTATGTAAAGTTGATGATTACTTTCAGGTCAATGTTACACCAATAGTATGGCATTTTATTACTCTGGCATCACAATTATTTCACCTGCAGGCTGTTTTGAAATCGAAGAAAGTGTTAACAAGATCTAGTATTACCGAAATTTATTAAGAAACGACATAACTTTCAACTTTTTTTAGTTTGTAGATACCCTTTTGTAGCTCAGTTTTAGAATTTTGGATGATCAGCTGACCATTGCCAAAAAACGTTTTGGCTTTTTTTATGCAGTATTATTTACACAGTTGGGCAAAGGTTTACTCAAACTTCTTTTTTGAACACATAACGTTAACAATTCTAGTCGACACCTGAAGAGTTATTTGTCCACAGGGCCGTGCCGTGCTATGATACGGTGAGGCAGCCGCATCAGGCGGCATCACAAGGGGGCGGCATAATCAGTAACATCTAATATAATAATATATATGTAATTCAACATTATTGGAGAGAAGTCTTGAAAATAATTAGACTTTTGGCCTCACAATGTTTAGCTTTTCGTGGAACAACTGATCATTTGTTTCTACCTAATAATGGAAACTTTTTTAAGTTAGTAGGTACAATTATTGCTCTCTGAACTCTGAGTTTGATCCAGTAATGGAAGAACATATCAAGATAGTTCAAAGAGAGTCTGATACATGGTTTGTGACTTATTTAAGCAACAGTAGGCAAGATGAATTGATAAGTTTAATGGGTAATATTATCTTAAACAATGTCGAAGTAACAAAAATCGCCAAATATTTTTCGATAATCGCCGATTGTACCCCAGACGTAAGTCATATTGAACAGCTCGCATTGACGATAAGAGTTGTCGCTTTTAATTCTTGTCAGAACAAATATCGAAGGATTTTTTTATTGGTTTTTTTGAAGCTAGTGATTCAACCAGCGAAGGTTTAACGGAACTTATTTTGACAAATTGGGAAAAGTTAGGTCTTGAGTTAGAATGGCTTAGGGCTTAGAGGACAAGGCTATGATAACGGGACCGATATGAAAGGAATAAGAAAGGGTGTGCAAAATAGAATACCTACTTGAAAAATATCCGAGGCGCTTTAGGTATCCTGCGCTTGCCACTCTTTAAAATTAGTCATAATTGACGCAGCGTCTTCTTCTATAGAAACAACAACCTTTTTTGTATTATACAAGAACTGTGGGTGCACTTTTTTTCTGGTTCTACAAAGCGTTGGAGAGTTCTGAAAAACATGTTTCAAACTAATTCCAAAACCACATTCAGAAAAAGAAAAAGAGACAGAAAAAATTCAGCTAACCACATTTGCTGATGATACAGCAGTCCTGACAACTATAGAAAAATTTACGGTAAACCTACAAAATGCACTTAATAGCATAGAACGCTGGTCAAAAAAATTACGTATAAAGTTAAATGAACAGAAATCAGTTCATATTAACTTTATTAACAAGAAAATCAATTATCTCCCAATTATCTTAAACAACAGCATTGTTCCTAATAGGAAAACAGAGAAATACCTGGGTTTAAATCTGGACGTCTAATAGGTCTGGATCCCGCGTATGAAAAAAAAGTTGATTAATAGCAAGCTGAAAATTTGTTAATAGCTTAAGGGTGTCTAGTCGGACAAACTTTGATATATAGGAACACTGGAGCAGGGGAAGTTTTAATTGTGGAACAGGTTAAAAATTTGTAACGGTCAGACCACGAAAACGTCACATGTATTTTGTCCGACAGAACTTCCAATTGATTTGTTACCCTTTCATTAAACTCTCATGCAAAAATCAGGCTGCTATTTATCACCAATTGGGAATTATAATGAGTGGAACACGTAGAATATGTCAAATGACAGGAATTATGACAAGTGATAAATAGCAGTCTGATTTTTTGCATGAGAGTTTTATGAAAGGGTAACAAATAAATTGGAAGTTCTGTCGAACAAAATACATGTGACATTTTCGTGGTCTGACCGTTCCACATTTTTAACCTGTTCCACAATTAAAACTTCCTCTGTTCCAGTGTTCCCATATATCAAAGTTTCTCCGACTAGACACCCTTAAGCTATTAACAAATTTTCAGCTTGCTATTAATAAACGTTTTTAGTTTATTCGCTCATACGCGGGATCCAGACCTATAACTCAAATGGAAGAAACATTAAATATAAAATTGAGCAGTTCAAGAATTGAAAGTTCAAAAATATGTATCTATTGGCTGATAAGTAGGTACTCTCAAATAAAATAAAACAATGATTGTTAATATGCTGGGCAACATGAGAGCCAACGATCGGCAAGCGGTCTCGGCACCTTAAGAAGAAGAAGGTACCCTCAACTTTCCATCCAAAACATAGTACTAATTTACAAACAGATTTGAAACCGGTGTGGACCTATGACCTACAAATATAGGGTTGTGCCAAAAAAAGCAATTATAGAAATTTAGAAACGATCCAGAAACGAATACTAATGGCTTGATTACACGTAACGAGTACAGAGGTGAGACAGCAAACTGTTACTAGGCCGAGACAGTGGTGAGGACGAGAGATGGTTTATACGTATTTGGCAATTTGGAGGCGAGTCAGTTCAGTTTTGATTCACAAAAACAAGGAGTAGTGTACTTATGGATCGTAAAGCTAACATTAAAAATATATCAAACAGCTTATACCACTGCTTATACAATAATTGACGGATATATTATAAGGAGATAAGCGTCTCTGGACTATAACCAAGGGATTTTAAGAAGACCAAATCTCGGTGCTCCCGATTTTTTCGATTTATTGATTTTTTCATTTCTTGTCTATGTCGAATTTAAATTTTTTAGTTTATTTGACTTCTTGAGTTTTAAAACAGATAACAACAATATTTATTTCTTCTACAATCGATACATCTTCTACAATCAATACATATGCTGCATCACGTTTTTGTTTATTTTTATACCCCAAAGATTTTAAATTTCATAACCACACGTGTGACTTATACAACTGAACTAAACTGTATTGTCCTATCCGAGTTCCATTTGTTAGCTATTTTTGAGAAGCACAAATCACACTGATTAACTCAAGTCGTCTCCTCTGATTAAGTGGTAATATGCCATTAATGTGCACAGTTACACAACGAGTGTTGTTTACACATACCGAGTGGATTGGCGAGTATACGATTGAAGGGTGGAAGGTCGATGACTCGGCCTAGTAAATAGAACAAGATCCGAGTGACTGTCTCGCCATATGACTGGGTCGAGTGCTCGGCCAAGTACTCGTTAGTATGTTTATACCAAACGAGCACTCGGCCGAGAACACTGTCTCGATACAGTACTCGTTACGTGTAATCAAGGTTTAAGAAACAGTAGGTGCTCCTTGGTATGCTTGAAATGGCGATTGACGTAGAGACCTTAAAGTCGAATTTATTCCAAATGAAATTAAGAAAGCCGCCAGGAGACATGAAGAGAGACTCTATAAACATCCCAACCAAAAAGTACTTCAACTAACCTCGGATGCGAAGGCTCAAGAGGACTAAACCGTTCGCGTTTGTGTAATGTGAGAAGTTGTGCAAGTCTTAGTTAGTTTTGTGCATTGTAGCCACAACAAGGACGTAAGCAGTTAGTGAAAATCAGTGTCGCAGTGGCGTAACAAAATCCGTCGGGGTCCCCCTCGCAGAATTGGAAATGGGGCCCCTTTAAAAAATTACTAAATGCGACATGTGTAACAAAAACTTATATGTGTTATAGCCCAGTAAATGAACGTGAAATACGGCGATACCGTGTAATTTTCAATGTCACCACCGAAGTGGTCCAGTCAATACTTTACGAGTAAAAATGTTCAACATTGTTCATTGTTCAAAAAACAAAACACGTTTTCAGGCGATTTTTTGCAAATAACTCAAAAGTAAGTATTCGTAAGTAAGTAGCACAAATGTAGCTTATACAAAATTGAAGTCTATCGACCAAGTAAATGCAAATTTGTAGCTCATGAAAAATTATTTTTATTCGTCAAATTCCAAATCGAATATTTCAACCTGAAATAACCAAAAAATGAAGCAATTTTCGGGGAAAACTTATTAAAACTTTTTTTAAAGTGTATACAAAAAGTTTTAGGTATTTTTAGTTTTTATAAAAATTTTATCATCAAAACTAAGCGTTTTACGCTCAAAATACAGGTAAAGCCTTTTTTGATAAAAAAAAATTGTGAAAATCTCCCCCTATTTAGCACCACAAATGAAACTAATCATTACCGCTTTACAAATTACTTAACTTTTTTTTATATGACCTGTAAGTTTCAAAGGTTCAAAGTGCTTATTTTTGAATGACTTTTATTTGAATGGGCTCTAATGAGTCACTAATTACGAGTGTATGCAAATTTTGAACAGCCATATTTTAACCAATTTTTGTCTTACAGAAAAACAAAATAAATCCAAAATATTTATAAAAGCAAAACCTACATTTATTTACTGTTTGAGATTTTTTGTATCACTAATATTCAAGGGCGGATCCAAGAGCGATTTTCGGGGGGGGGGGGGGTATGAACTTTTTTTATGATTGATACATGCTTCACACTTTACCTCGTTCAGTACAACCTTTAATATCAGCGCAAAGCTGAAAACATTCTCGTAGCAATGCGGGATGTGATTGAAACTAAAAACATTTGAGCTGCAAATATTTAAATTTATATTATTTTAAATACTTGAGGAAAACTTTTTCAAAAAATTTTTTTTCAAAGATAAGAACTTCGAACCGATCCTTCTTAAGGGGAGATTTTCACTTTTTTTAGCAAAAAAAGGGGCCAACTTTATTTTTAGCGTAACTCACTTGGTTTTGATGCTAGAAGCTTGCTATAAAATGTTATAAAAAATAAAAATTAAGCGCTTTTTTAAACTTAAAAAAAAATTTAAGGAATTTTCCCCGAAAAGTCCTTCATTTTGTTTTTATTTCAAGTTGAAATATTCGATTTAAAATTGAACGAAGAAGAACAATTTTTCATGAGCTTCAACTTTCCTTTTACTGTGTCGATAGACTTCATGAATGTAACCCATTTTTTTTTGTTTTTTATAGGCTACATTTTTGCTAAAAATATTTTTTCGGTAATTTTCGAAAATATTTAATTCGATAAAATACTCATTTTTTGAGATATTTGCGAAAAACCTCCTGAATACGTGGTTTTTTGTTGAAGAATAAATATTTTCACTCGCAAGTCACCTGAAAAGTATTGACTTAGATAAAGAAGCTCTATGTAGAACAAAAGTTGCTTATATTTAGTCAATTTATCAATTTCCGGACTTATTTTAAACGTATATTTTTCACCCCCGAGAAGGGGTGACTTTCACCCACCAAGTTGAAGCAACCACCGGTACAACTCCATTTTTGAAGTGGAGGATAAGTAAAATCGAATTCCAAATTGCCAAGCAAATAAGTCGTGACGTTGATAGTTACAAAACTCCAAAACGATCATTTACTGGGCATATGCATGCACTGTTTATGACAACTTACATTTTTCATCTTTATTGGTATAGAATAAAATAGAAAGAAAATTAATAAACGACTACATTATTACATAGTATTATTCTATGAGATGAACAACTTTCTTCGTGCAGTACTATCGGCGAATATATCTACAATTTTATTAATACATACAATACATACATACGATACATTGTATCTATCTAATTGACAACTTTATTTTCAATACTGCATTGCTTAAAAAACGTTGCGTATATATGCGCAAAATAATATAATAATAACACATCTTTACATAGACGACAAGATGGGGCTCCTGACATATTGGGGCCCCCCGCAAGCTTCATGCTGCGGGGGCCTCTGTTACGCCCCTGAGTGTCAGTGCTGTGCTGTGTAGTCACAACAAAGAAGTGAGCGTTTCATGTAAAAAAATGCTAGGATGAACCAGATGACATCTAGATTACAAACAATTTTAGGAAAATTATGTTAAAGAAAAAATGCTGATCAATCTTGTAGATTCGGTGTATACTTATTGTTTAAAATAAAAAAAGCAAAAACAATCTTTTTATTTAAATAAACTTTATAACTCACTTGTTTATTGAATCCCTTTTTTGACCTCAATAGAATCCTACTGTCACTTTCGTCACTACAATCACCGTCGGCGTCGCTCGCTGTCACCAGTTACGACACGTGCTACCCTTGCACTGTTTAATTAAGAAACTCGTTACCCCGCGCACTTCTTAATAACTTCCCAAGTAATTATCCGGTGAAAAACAATCGAGGATCGTCTCGCGCTTCAGTTCTTTCAAAAATGATTTCGATTCACCGCAAACTATGATGGAGGAGAAATTTGAACAATATCGCAGCGCCGAGGCGATGTTCACAGCCATCTCCTGTAAAAAAAGTAAAAGTTTAATTAATGCGGTTTTTCTGATTAGGCAATAAGATAATGTTGTTAGTTAATAAGAGGATGTGCATGCTGCATTTGATGTTTATATGTATTTTTATGAGTTTGGTCTTTTTGATGTTTAATAATCCTGTAAAAGTACTATTAAACGAATGGCTTTGCATATTTGATTAAACCAATAAAACAGTGGTAGAAGGAAATAAAAAAATATGAAAAAAATATTTTTAAAAAACGCTTTTCTTTAGTTACGAGTGACAAAAACTAAACGTACAGTGTGCCCACGGTTGGGGTGCCCAAGAGGAAAAACTTTTTTATTTTCAATTTTAGCGAAAAATGTCATTCTTGATAAAAACTTTTGCTTGTTCTAAAACCCCATAAAACGAAATAAAATTCAAGTTTTTCAAATCATGCGTAGTTTTGTAGCCAATTTTATGTAAATCCCTATAAATTTTTGCACTAAGTTCGAAATTGTAACAATAATAACTTGGGAGAACAACCCTTTCGCTTCTTTAGATTATGAAACCAAACTTTATCGTTCTCCTTGAAACATACAATTATTTAATAATTAGATAATTATTAATCCGATAATTTTAACAATAAAATTGATCACAAGATAAATTCTTTTTTGAACGCATTGTCAAAAAAAAAATGGCAATTCGCAAATTATTTATCGGAGTGGCAGATACTAAGCTACATTGTGGCTTGGCAACACTAGATTATTGTTACGATTTAGAACTTAGTGCAAAAATTAATAGGGATTTAGGTACATAAAATTGATTAAAAAAATAAAAAAGGATTTGTAAAACTTGAATTTTATTTCGTTTTATGGGGTCTTAGGACAAGCAAAACTTTTGATCAAGAATGACATTTTTCGCTAAAATTGAAAATAAAAAATTTTTCCTCTTGGGCACTCCAATCGTGGACATACTGTATAAAAAAATTAACTAAAAAGCAAAAAATAAAAAAAAATTTAAAAATGAATAAACAGTTTTCGCACTACGCTTTTCTTTAACGAATGTTTTCTTTAACGAATCATTTTTTTTTATTTTTTGCTTTTTAGTTGATTTTTTTATAATATGTTTAATTTTAGTCACTCGTAACTAAAGAAAAGCGTTTCTTAAAAATATTTTTTTCATATTTTTTTATTTTTACTTTTTAGTCTTACACTTTTCAAACATTAAAATATATCGTCATGTTTATTAAAATATGTATACAACATATAATGTACAAACATGAAAAGTAGACGGAATCGGCAAAAAATTTGAAACTTTATTGTTTATTTATGAAGCATAACGTAAACAATTAACGTAAAAAGTGAAATTATGTATAGTTCATATAATTAGCTACAATCTGTAAAAGTTTCAAGTTTCTTCATTGTAAAAAACAAGAGAATTTAAGAATTTTCCGTTAAAATCGTTTTTTATTTAAACAATTAATAAACAAAAAAAAATTTATTGACTATTCGTGTATTGTTCCCGCGAATGCATATGTCTGTACATTTTTGCTCATTTGCATTGAAGAAAAGGCAGTCAAATTAACGTCCAAAGATTTGACCCAAACTATTGAACTAAAGAAATAATTAGTTAATACGACAAAACGAATTATAATGTTAATTGTAGCACAAAACGTCTCTACCGGTGGTTTTTCTAAGACTACGATAAAAACACGAATTTTTTTAAATTTGAGTTTTGGTAGAAGTTTTATTTCGTATCGTATTGAAATTGGACACGAATAAACGCCGATTTATATATAAAAAAATATATGAGCGTTCAAAATTTGAAACTTTATTGTTTATTTATGAAGCATAACGTAAATAATTTACGTAAAAAGTGAAATTATGTATATTTCATATCATTAGCTACAATCCGTAAAAGTTTAAAGTTTCTACATTGTAAAAAACAAGAGAATTTAAGCTATTTCCATTAAAATCGTTTATTTTATTTAAACAATAATTAATAAACATAAAAAAAAATTTTATTAACTATTCGTATATTGTTTCCTCGAATGCATATATCTGCAAATTTTCATTCATTTGCATTGAAGAAAAGTCAGTCAAATTAACGTCTAAAGATTTGATGCAAACTATTGTTCTGCTCGGTTTTTCTCTTCTTCCATCAACTTCTAACAGATCTATCCTTCGTCCCACGCAGTTTTCATTTTTACGTCTAACGTTACCAAACCATCGCAGTCTTTGATTTTGAATCTTTTTTAAAACTGTAGTCACTCCGGCTCTTTACCTATTCAAGTCGTTTCTGATCATATTCCTTCTAGTACCCAGCATCCACCGTAGCATTTTCATTTCAGCTGCCCCCATCTTCTTTTCCTGAATCTTCTTTGTAGACTTTGTAGACACTTCACCGCCATAAAGCAACGCAGGTCTCATCACACTCGTATATATCTTTCATTTAGCCATGTCTCGAATTTTCGATCACAGAGTACCCCGCTCATTTGCTTTCAGCTAAACCAACCAGCCTGTAAGCTGTAGGCAATTTTTCGATCTTGTGTCCCATTGTATGAAGGAGCCAAGATATGTAAATTCTCGTACTCGTCCTACTTTTTCTCTAAGTAATTCTATGTTCTCCTACTCATCCCAACTATTCCTGTTCTTCCCAATTAGGTATACTTATTCTGTTTTAGACTTGCTAACCTTGCATAAGTCCTCACTCTTCAGCAGCCCTTCTCCAATCCTCCAACATTTCTTTGTTCTCCTCTACAAGTACGATATCATCTCTATGCGGGGTCGGCTTTCCTAATTGCATTTCTCCATAAGTTTCTATTTTGGATCATATCAACATCAATCCCCTTTACCGATATGTCCTGCCTAAGCGTCTTCCCCCAAGTCTCCTTTGGTCTTCCTCTCCTACTTCTTCAAGGTGATTAACGTTTCTACGTTAAACATGAACAAACGATCTTAACCTATGCTCCCTCATTTTGGCACCAATAGGTGCGACCCTTAATATACCCATTCCTAATTTTGTCATTTTTTGTTACTCCACTCCTCCATCTAAGCATTCTCATTTCCGCCAGATGCATTCGTTGTTCTTTCTTTTTAACTGCCCAACATTCAGTTCTGTACATCATGTCTGGCCTTATTGCTGTTTTATAGAATTTTCCCTTCAGCTTCATTGGAATTTTTCTGTCACACAACACACCACTCGCTTCCTTCCACTTCATCCATCTAACCCTAACTCTACGGCATGCATCTCCATCTATTTCTCCATTACTCTGTAACACCAATAATATGTACTTAAAACTACTACTTTTCACAATCATTTCGCCATCCAAAGATATCATTTTATTTGTAACTCCATCTTTATACGAACATTCCAAATACTCTGTCTTTGTCCTACTAAGCTTTAAACGTTTTCCCTCAAGAGCTTGTCTCCACTGTTCCAGTTTCTGTTCTAAGACGTCTTCACTATTTAACATTAACACCACATCATCAGCATACATTAAGCACCAGGGAATATCACCCTGTAGTTTCGCTGTTATCTGATCTAAAACTAATGAGAATAAATAATGACTAATCACGGAGTCTTGGTGCAATCCCACGTTCACATGAAATTGAAATTTATCAGTCTCTCCCACACCTGTCCTAACAAAGGTTGTTACTCACCGGGAATCCTTTCTTGTTAAAAGCACAGAATCTCTCGAGAAACTCTATCAAATGCTTTCTTAAGATCAATGAATGCCATATGAGCGTTTGTTTCTTTATTCCTGTATTTTTCCATCAGTTGTCTTAAAATGAAAATTGCATAGGTTGTTGATCTACCTTACCAAATTGATTATCGGATATCTCGGTTTCTTTACGTATACGTCTATCTATTACCTACTCTCTCCCATCCTGTAGTGTATACATTGTTGTATATCTCCCTTGTTTTTGTAAACAGGTACTAATATACTGCTTTCTCATTCGTCTGGCATTTATCCAACTTCCATAATTCTCATAATTGATCTTCTTCTTATGGTTCCGGGCGAATTATCTTAATATGGCTTATATCAGCCAAGATTGGCCAATATCAGCCTAAGTACTGTTACTTGTGCTTGTCTTAATTTTAGAATCTATGTAATTTGAGCGATCGATGTTATTCTTCTTGCAGTACCGTCTCCTATCGGAGGTTGGCTACCATCACAGCAATCTTAACTTTGTTGACTGCAGCTCTGAACAATTGTATTGAACTGCACCCGTACCACTCCCTTAAATTTCGCAACCAGGAAATCCTTTTCCCAGGAAAAGTCCCACATTTCTCTTTCCCGATATTTTTTCTTGGATTATGAGTCTTAGCAGGGAATACTTCTAACGATCAAAAACTTTTAAATACATCGCACGAGAATTACTATTTTACGAACAACAACAGCTAATTTTGTTAATTTTTTTTAATTCTACTGATAGATTTCTAATGTACAGCTGGTTCCTAAAAAAACTGATACGACTCTTAGTAAGATTTGATAATTTTGAGCAGTGTATGATTGATCTGACATTATATTATATTTATTATGACAGACAAATAATAAAATAAACAAATAAAGAGCCATTTTTTGACGTTGAACAGAATAAGTTATCAGTAGTAATTGCACAAGAGCTCTGAAATTATTGAATTTTTCCCGAGTGACACTTTGACAATTTTAAGGCGAGTGAAATTATGTCAAAGTGTCAAGAAAGCAAAAATTCTATATTAATTTCAGAGGTCGAGTGCAATTTGTTGCGATTATTTCATGAATAAAACTGTTCAAAGCCAAAATTGTATTGTAATTTATTTATGTAAGTACCATTAAACACACAGTTTTTATAAATATTTGACAAATGAAAGTCATCACTTTTATAATTTTTAAAACATTAGATAATTGTCATTAATGTCACTGAATGTATTTTTTCGTAGCAACGAAGGGCATCTGACGTAATATACTTAACGACGGGAGATTATCAAAAATTATCGATTTAATTCAGATTTCTGTAGCTTTCTATTGGTCAGAATCTCCTATGAATGAAATAATCAGTAGTACTTGCACAAGAGCTCTGAAATTCTATATTAATTTCAGAGGTCGAGTGCAATTTGTTGCGATTAGTTCATGAATAAAACTGTTCAAAACCAAAATTTTATTGTAATTTATTTATGTAAGTACCATTAAACACACAGTTTTTATAAATATTTGACGATTGAAAGTCATCACTTTTATAATTTTTAAAACATTAATTGTCATTAATGTCACTGAATGTATTTTTTCGTAGCAACGAAGGGCATCTGACGTAATATACTTAACGACGGGAGATTATCAAAAATTATCGATTTAATTTAGATTTCTGTAGCTTTCTATTGGTCAGAATCTCCTATGAATGAAATAATCTGACAAATTTTAAGATTTGGCAGTGACAGTGACAGCATGTAAATAATAAGTATTTATTCTTCAAAATACACTGCTCAATTTTCTACAAAATATGCTTTAAGAGTCGTATCAGTTTTTTTTGGAACCAGCCCGATTTCAGTTAAAACCCGAATTTACTAGGAAAAACTAGTTGTAACTATTCGCTTTAGACAATTTTAGTTTTAACTAGTCAAAACTACATTTGACTGCTACATTCAGTTAAAACTAGAAATCCCGAAAAAATTACATTTAGAGTAGTTTATACTAGTTCAAATTAGTTTTTACTGGAATTACTAGCGAATATCAGTTAAAATCGTTGCGAGAAGAGACAAAAATACGATTTGGCTTTTTCGGGGTAGGGTTAGTGACGAAGGCGGCCGGTCGGTAATAAACTAGTGTGTGCAACTGTTGATTTTTCTGCATCGTTTTTATTGGTTTTATTTCAGTATGTACTGTGTATAACCGTGTAGTGATAATGTCAAAGATCAGGTTGAGAGCAGAGATATAAGAACGTAGAAAGAACATTTTTTGGAAAAGATCTTACAAAAGGAACAGAGCGAGAAGTAAGAAAGTCACTACAATGTTGTGACCTAAAGCATGAATAATAAATTAATGTCATAAGTAAAAAATGCTGCAAAAAATTAATTTACAACGTATGCTGCATCAATTCAACATGATCGCCAGAAAATTTAACATGTTAATTTCCTCAAAAAGACAAAATGCATGGTTATAACAGCAGATCCAATAAGATGTAAATTGGAGCTGGAAGGTCAGATAATAGAACAAGTGATGGAGTTTAAATACCTAGGCATCACACTATCTAGCTAGGGAAGGCTCGAAACAGAAGTGGAAGATCAAGTGAATAGAGCAAACAGAGCCGCAGGTGGCCTGAATGACACAATATGGAGAAATAAAAATATCGGAAAAGAAATTAAAGGCAGAATTTACAAAACAGTCATCAGACCAATAATGACATACGCGGCAGAAACACGACCCGACATAGAGAGGACAAAAAGATTGCTCGAAACAGCGGAGATGAAAACCCTTCGAAAAATCGATGGTAAGACTCTATGGGACAGAGCTAGAAGTACAGATATACGACGGAGGTGCAAGGTGGATAACATTAATAACTGGGTAAGAAACAGAAGAATAGAATGGAATGACCACATAAGCCGAATTACAACAAATAAGGTAGTCAGGACAGTGAGAGACGGTTCCCCAATAGGAAGACGATCAGTGGGAACACCACGAAAACAATGGAACGACAACTTACTAGAGGCACATTGAAAAAACAGACAGAGTCATGTCTATACAAAAAGAAGAAGAAGAAGAAGAAGAAGTAAAAAATGCGGGTGTTCCCAGAAAACACTAAAATTCTAATTGTTGAAGTTTATTTATTTATTTATTTATTTATTTATTTATTTATTTATTTATTTATTTATTTATTTATTTATAGTAAATACAAATGACCTGGCCTCTTGAGACTAATCCAGGTCGTTTCCTGATGGGATTACAATAGTTGATACATATAATTTTTATTTAAACAATTTTTTAATTTAATTTAACTAATTCATAATGGCCCTAATCTATTATTAATTCAGAAAATTATAAATTATAAATAATTCAAATAAATAATTCTAATAAACAATTTTAATAAACAATTCTAAACAATTTTAATACACAAAATATAATTTTTAATTAATTTTTTTTATTTTAAATTTCATTTATTTTTTTTGTGGAAATAACTTTTATAGTGCTTCCAGTTCTCATTCTCAGATGAGAAATGCCAGCAATATTAATCTAAACATAGTCAGAAATAATTGTAAGTGTAGATCTATTAATTTGACTTGTATAATATTCCCAATAGTATTTCGGTGAGCCTAAGACCCTTAGCCGAAAATATCCATTGAATTTTTTATTTTTTATTTTTTATTTATTTTATTTTATTTTATTTTATATTTAATATTAATTTTTAATTTTTATTATATAAATATTTATTTAGTTAGGTTAAATATTTATTTTATTCCATATTTTTATATAGATATAATTTTAATTTTTATTTTATAATTTCTTATTTAAATTGTTGAAGTTGGTTTCTAGAATTGAACCCATCAAATATTATGTACCTGCTGAAGATATTTTTGACATAACTGAAGCAGCCCACGTTGCTATTGGTCATGGAAGTTGGGATAGGTTGAAGACTGTAACCGCCAGATAATAATACGCAAATATATCAATTGATATGTTCAATAATTTTATATCAATTTGTGAAACCTCCCAACGGAAGAAGAGTAAAGCGAAGAGGGGTCTTGTGTCGAAACCTATATTGCATTCAGAAATGAATAGTCGCTGTTAGGTAGATTTGATCGATATGCAATCACAAGAGGATCACGGCTACAAGTTTGTTATGGTTTATCAAGACCATTTAACAAATTTTGTTTTGTTAAGAAGGCACAGCCAGAGTCAAGATTCAGTAGAGCGAGCTAGTTAGCAGTCTGGATGCAAGACAATAACACAAAAACGTGGTCAAAGGGCTAGCGTTAAAACTTATACAAGGTTAAAGACCCCTATTTACTCTAAAAATTAGGTCCTATTCATTTTTTTTCGTATAAACAACCGTTACGGCACAGTGGCGCCATAAACCTCATATATGCTTTGACGGGCTCCAGTTTTGTTTTTTATTTCGTCATCTGTTCGTTTTATTGATAAAGTACTTATGTAAAATAAAACAACACAGTGTAACCTACAAATTATGACCTATGCAAATTTTACATTCTTTGCGCCCCAAAGCCACAGTGGTGGCCCAAAGTAAATTTTTGCATATTTTCGCCACCTACACGTATTTTATTACATTATTGCTACTTTAATAGCACAATATTCACCCTTAAGTGGTCACTAAGCAGTGGCGGATCCAGGGAGAGGTGATGGGGGCGATCACCCCCCTCTTAAACCAAGTGATATTATATTTAAAGATTATAAAAATATTCATTTATTTTTATAGAAATACTTTTATATATTATTATTTTTATAAGAATGGCGTACTTTTTATGCTTTAGCGACAGTGGTGGATTCAGCATCGTTAAGAGGGGGGTGCCAATTGGCTAAATTTTTATAAAAATAAATGAATATTTTATGATCTTTAAATATAATATCACTTGGTTTAAGAGGGGGGTGATCGCCCCCATCACCCCTCCCTGGATCCGCCACTGCTTAGTGACCACTTAAGGGTGAATATTGTGCTATTAAAGTAGCAATAATGTAATAAAATATGTGTAGGTGGCAAAAATATGCAAAAATTTATTTTGGGCCACCACTGTGGCTTTGGGGCGCAAAGAATGTAAAATGTGCATAGGTCATAATTTGTAGGTTATACTGTGTTGTTTTATTTTACATAAGTACTTTATCAATAAAACGAACAGATGACGAAATAAAAAACAAAAACTGGAGCCCGTCAAAGCATATATGAGGTTTACGGCGCCACTGTGCCGTAACGGTTGCTTATACGAAAAAAATGAATAGGGCCTAATTTTTAGAGTAAATAGTGGTCTTTAACCTTGTATAAGTTTTGTTTAAAAAGAATGCATAGGTAATGAAAAAATCGTAAAAACATGCTCGCCAAGGGCTAGGGGTAGTTTCTGCAGTATATTTTCAAGGACAGGGGTGGTTTCCGCAGGGATATTGCAATAACCATATATATTTTTGAAAAGCACTATTGATGAAGCATATGCCCATATGGATCAAAAAGCAAAAAACTAAAAAAAAATTTCAACCCCCCATTTATTTATTTTTTTTAGCTACAGGGGTTGCACTAGGAAATCGCTTTTGGTGTCCATGCATGGGTAATAATAACGTGCATAAAATGATATATGAAGCATATTAATAAAGGGCATTGTGTGTGAAGGATTCCAAGAAAATCACTTTATTTATTATTTCTTCTTTTTTTTTGGGGTGGTTCCGGGGAAAAAAGGGGGGTGCAATATACAAATTTGTAAATAACACCAGTACATGGGTAATCGCTGAAAGTTTTTTTACTCTAGCATAAACGGTTCAGATGGTATAAAAAGGGGCTTTTTAAAATGTAACACCCTGTAATTAAAAATAGGGCTATTACTCTTAAGTGAAACCTATACCAAAAAATCAATCAATTATTTGTGAATAATTGCCACAGGATTTCTTCTTAATTTCCGTTACAGTTAGGGAAAAATATATATTTTTTAAAAACTTCTTTTTTTAAAACTTGTAAACTTTGGGGCGCCACCCCCGCTAAACGGTGCATGATAGACATATGCTGTCGGGAAATAAATCGTAGAAAATATAGTCCTCTTCATATTTCTATAAAAAAATTTTTTTGTAAAAGGTACAGGAAGGGCTAAGTTCCGCAAAAACCACAAATTACCCCCTTTAAAGGGGTGAAAAGGGGGGTTCCGGGACGAAATTTTTTCAGAAAAAGTTAGTCTTATAATAAGCACCCCTTGATATAACAGAAAAAAAATAAAACCGGACTTGTGTCCATTTTGCAAGGTTCAACCTCTGTTTCCTACACTATTTAGTCTCAACTAGAATTTACTGAAAATATTTGATAGTTCTAGTTTTCACTAGTTAAAACTAGAATTGTCTAAAGCCCATAGTTAAAACTAGTTTTTCCTAGTAAATTCGCATTCGGGTTTTAACTGAAATCGGGTTTTTACGGTAACATATATACCTATAGTGAAAATTAATTGTAACATAACATTGTGTACATGAATTTATACTTTGATAAATAAATATTTTGAATCAGTTTCGGAGCCACGACTTCTGTTTACGACCTACTCCACTCTTGTCCTCAATCTTTCCTTGACTGATTAGTTGAGGGATTGCGTATTTTTCCCCTCTCAGGATATGGCCCAGGTATCCAATTTTTTGTTGAGTAATTCTCTCACAGTATTTGCTCTTCTTAAGACTTCCCCGTTTCTCACCCTATCTGTCCATTAGGGTGCATCGAAAAAATAAAAGTTGAAAATGTTATGTGTAATAGCGTGAAAAAGTTGCTAGTGTTATTTTTCAGCATATTAGTAGTTTTAATTTTTTTTTCTAAACGAATCTTCTGCCCCCCAGCGACCTTAAATTTTAATAAATATCTTATTTTTACGGAAATTTCAATTTATTTTATTTGGAATAAAATATGTGCTAACTCGATCTAAGATCAATTAAAGAAAACTTAAAATGTTGTCAATTGCAAATTTAAACGATATTTAAAGTTTTATTTGTTTTTTCAGTCTCCCCAACCCCTTTGAAATTTCCCGCTTTGTGAGTCCGTGCTTGTAATTTTCGCTTATGTTTGGTGCGGTGCGTTACTTTGTTACACTCGGGGCTAATTAGCAAAATACAAGGAAAAGTTATTTACCAGCAATTTTATTGCTGGAATCGAATCTTATTTATTGTATGTATTAATAATATATATACAGGGTGAGTTTTTAGTGCGGGATCGGTCGATAACTCCATTATGGTATAAAATATCGAGAAAAGTTATTTAAAAAAATGTAGGCAATGATATTCTCCACGCTTGGAAAATATGTCCATTTCTGCAGGGTGATCAGTAACTGCGTGGTATATCAAACATATAATTTTTTAAATGGGACACCCTATATATTTTTTCATATTTATATTCCCCTCATAATTCTTGTTCATATAATATAGGGTTTTGCATTACTGTACAGAGTATTTAACAAGTTATGACCATTTTTATTTCAAAATCACTATGAGATTAACACCCTGTATATAAAGAAGTAATTTGTATACAATAATTTGTTTTATGTAATAAGATAAACAATATACTGCAGTTTTTAAATTAAGTCCAATTCACATCATTGACGAATATTTGTATACAGGGTGAACTACCAAACCAAATTACGATTTTCTCTATTTTTTTAAATGGATCACCCTATATTTTATTTTTCAACATTATTGTATTTAATATACTCTTTCATTTTTATATAGCATTCCCTATATCTAAACTGATTACTTTCCGAGATATTTTTAGTTTTCTTCAAATTTCGGGACTACGTTCAATTTTTCTAGTAGTAATTAGTTGGTATTGAGTGATAATTAAACAAAATTATTTTTATTAGATAAATAACTAACACAAAATATAAACCATAGCAATATGCAGTGAATATACCAATAAATGTGATATTAAGAAATTATCATATTTCCTTAATAGACAAGAATCGTAAAATTCCTACAAAAAAAACTTTGGATTGTATATAATAATATAACAAGATTATTTTTATTCAATAAATAACTTACATGAAACATAAATCAAAACAATATACAACTGATGTAACAATTTTTAGATTGGTATATCAACAGCATTCTAAGCCAAGAATTTTTTAGTAGAACATTCATTTTTATGAGCACTTTTAAACTACAAAACAAAATTACGATTTTCTCAATTTTTTTTAAATAGATCACCCTATATTTTATTTTTTTTAAATATTGTATTTATGATACTCTTTCATTTTTATATAACATCTCCTATACCTAAACTTATTAGTTTCTGAGATATTTTTAGTTTTCTTCATTTGCCGGGAATACATTCAAATCTTATAAATATAAATAACTTACATAACAAATAAGTATTATGTAATAATATAACAAATATTTTCATTCAATAAATAACTAACAAAAAAATTATAAACCACAACAAAATTTAATGAATGTACCAATTAATGTGATGTTACGGATACAAGTCTAAAATAAACGTTGAAAATGACCACTTTCAACGTCTATGCAATTTTGTAACCGATATTCAAATGACCGAGCCACATTTCTAACATTTTTGTAAGTCAATATTATTACAAGCTTCTTTTATTCTATTTTTCATATCATCAAGCGTTGTTGGATGCTTCTGGTATACAAGGTTTTTTATATAGCCCCACTTGAAAAAAATCAATTTTGGAAGAACTGGAGCACCGTCGTATTAAATCCTCAACCATCAAAAAATGTGGACCAATCACATAATCTGTAACAATATCACCTTAAACATTTATAGATCACCTAGTTTGAGTGTTAACAAAGTAGGGATTTCTTGATGCATACTAATGAAATTTAATATGAAAATTATATTATTAATAACTGCGGGTCACAATCTACAATTAGGAATGTGTTACTAAAAACTCCTTGGCTTGCTGAATGCTGTTGAAATAATAATCTAAAAACTATTAAATTAGTTGTATATTGTTTTGATTTATGTTTTGTGTGAGTTGTTTATTAAATAAAAATAATCTTGTAATTTTATTATATACAAGATACCTATATTTTTTTTTGTAGGAATTGTATGATTCTTGTATATTAGGGAAATATGATAATTCCTTAATATTACATTTATTATATATTCATTGCATATTGCTATGGTTTATATTTTGTGTTAGTTATTTATTGAATAAAAATAATTTTGTTTAATTATCATTCAATACCAACTTATTTCTACTAGAAAAATTGAATGTATTCCCGAAAGTTGAAGAAAACTAAAAATATCTCCGAAAGTAATAAGTTTAGATATAGGGAATGCTATATAAAAATGAAAGAGTATAATAAATCCAATATTTTTGAAAAATAAAATATAGGGTGATCCATTTAAAAAAATAGAGAAAATTGTAATTTGGTTTTGTAGTTCACCCTGTATACAAACATACGTCAATGATTTCAATTTGACTTAATTTAAAAACTACAGTATATTGCTTATCTTATTACATAAAACAAATTATTGTCTATGAATTACTTCTTTATATACAGGGTGTTAATCTCATAGGGATTTCGAAATAAAAATGGTCATAACTTGTTAAATACTCTGTATAGTAATGCAAAACCCTATATTATATGAACAAGAATTATGAGGGGAATATAAATACGAAAAAATATATAGGGTGTCCCATTTAAAAAATTATATGTTTGATATACCACGCTGTTATTGATCACCCTGTAGAAATGGACATATTTTCCAAGCGTGGAGAATATCATTGCCTACATTTTTTCTAAATAACTTTTTTCGATATTCTATACCGTAATGGAATTATCGACCGATCCCGCACTAAAAACTCACCCTGTATATATATATATATATATATATATATATATATATATATATATATATATATATATATATATGCAAAGTCCGCAGATAGTGTGCTACTTTTTTTTATAAACAAAATGGCGCCCGAAAATCGTGTTTTTTCAATTTTTGCTCTATAACTCCAAAGATTTTAACTTTACACCAAAAACACTCAAATAAAAATTCACCGCAATTAAATTCTGCATAGAGATTTGTTTTTTCCGATTTACTTCTACGAAAACTTTCCCCGGAAAAAGCTGGTTTTTCCAACAAAATCTTTAATTTTCAACTAAACTTTTAGATAAGTAGTTGTTAATAAATAATTAAATAACTTGGTAACGTAAAAGCCCTTTCCGTATATATTATAATTCCAGAAGTCTATGGAAATTGAATGAACAGTTTAGAAACAATTAAAATCTTAATTAAAAATTTACGGTCGCTATAATAACGACAATAATTATGATGCATAAGAATAGCTATGATTTTTTCATAAAAAGATACTATACCTATCTAATGTACTTTACAGAATTGAAATTGCACTATTTAAGCGGCCTCAGGAATATTTTAAAATTATAAACAATTTTTTGGTTTATAAACAAATACAATACCTCGGGAAATATTAAACTAAATTAAATTGTGAAAACGGTATTCGAAAGTCAGTGGCAGGACGCTTCTTCTAAAAGAAAAAATGTTTAATTATGACGAGTGGTTCCTGAGATATAACCGGTATAAGTTGACCGGAATTTACGGCAAAGATATAAACAATAGGATCATAATTTTTAAACCATCACCTTTTTATTTTTGTCCTCTTTCTCCACACCAATTTTCATATCTTTAAAATCCGCATAACATATATTACTATAATAAAAACTATCGATAATACGTGTGAAAATTGCCAAAAATAGCAAAATGCATTTTCTCGGCTTCCCATAGAACAATTTCCTTCATTCTTTTTTTGTTTCCTAATAACTCGAGTAGAGCCATCGAACTAACGCATTATTAAATGTCAAACTTGATTTTGTTTTGTTATAATAGATTCATTTATTTACAAGAACAGAAAATTACATATTTTTTCCAGTTGTAGGCTTTTTTTAGATAAACTTACTACAAGTGTACCTTTTAAAGTTAAAAACATAAATATTCTGATTTGAAAGCTGTATAATTATTTAAACAATTTTTATTTAAAAAAATTAAAATATTGTGTTATAATAAATAAATTAATTTATTATAACAAAAAAAAGCAAGTTTGACATTTAATAATGCGTTAGTTCGATGGCTCTACTCGAGTTACTTGGGAACAAAAAAAGAATGGAAATTGCTCCATGGGAAGCCGAGAAAATGCATTTTTTTTAACGTATACCGATTTTGAACTTTGAGGGTTACATTTTCTCCAACCTAATTTTTGATTGGAATTTTGCTATTTTTGGCAATTTTCACACGTATTATCGATACTTTTTATTATAATAATATATGTTATGAGGATTTTAAAGATATGAAAATTGGTGTGGAGAAAGAGGACAAAAATAAAAAGGTGATGGTTTGAAAATTATGATCCTATTGTTTATATCTTTGCCGTAAATTTCGGTCAACTTTGACTGGTTGTGTCTCAGGAACCACTCGTCATAATTAAACGTTTTTTCTTTTAAAAGAAGCATCCGGCCGCTGTCTTTCGAATACCGTTTTCACGATTTAATTTAGTTTAATATTTCCCGAGATAATCTATTTGTTTATAAGCCAAAAATTGTTTATAATTTTAAAATATTCCTGAGGCCGCCTAAATAGTCCAATTTCAATTCTGTAAAGTACATTAGATAGGTATAGTGTCTTTTTATGAAAAAATCATAGTTATTCTTATGCATCATAATTATTGTCGTTATTATAGCGACCGTAAATTTTCAATTAACAGTTCAATTGTTGTTAAACTGTTCATTAAATTTCCATCGGCTTCTGGAATTATAATATATTCGGAAAGGGCTTTTACGTTACCAAGTTATTTAATTACTGATTCTTCTTCTTTGAGTGCCTCTCCTATCGGAGATTGGATATCATTAGGGCGATTCTAATTTTATTTACTGCTGTTTTGAACAATTCGTTAGTGGTACAGCCAAACCACTCTCTCAAATTTCTCATCCAGGACATTCTTCTACGGCCTGGATTTCTTCGTCCTTGGATTTTTCCTTGCATTATGTTTTGTAGGAATGTGTACTTTTGTCCTCTCATCAGGTGGCCTAAGTATTCAAGTTATTACTGATTAACAACTACTTCATTGGCTTGTATGTCTGCGGCATTCAAATGATCTACCCCTTGGACATCAAAAGAAGTTTGCCAGTGACCAAATCAAAATACGCGAGGGTCTTCAAACTTTCTCCTATAAAAATTTTGATTCAAGCGACTACTTTGAGTTAATTAACTAAAAAGAGTATCACCTTACAGAACCACCTATATTCTCTAGATTTTCGAGTGACAATCTGCGAGATTTTATTAAGAATCCTAGCTTAGGGGCAGAAAATATTTTTTTAAATTTTATTTACTAAAATACTAAATAGTGTGTTAGGCAACTTTTGTGAGCTATTACATTTTCGTTTCGAAATAAAAAATTTTTTTTCGTCTCTTAACATTTTTTCAAAATTTTTAATTGTCTTGGGAGGCAGAAGATATTTTCCAATTTCGAAAAAATTTTACCAAAATACTTAACAGTTGATTGGGCAACTTTTGTGAGGTATTACTTTTCCATCGCAAAAAAAATTTTTTTCGCCTTTTTCGATGCACCCTCCTGTCCATTGTCCATGGTATGCGGAACATTCTTCGCAAGATCCACATTTAGAGGGCCTCCAACTTATTAATGGAAGATATTATCAACGTCCATGTCTCCAATCCGTATAAGAATATGGACCATACATAGCACTTAACCATTCTGTAACGGAGATTGAAGGAAAGATTGCGGTTACAAAGTAGCAGTTTAAATTTAATAAAAGCTTGTCTTACTTGTTCGGTACGACATTTTATTTCTTGTTGAGGATCCCATTGGTCATTAACCATCATACAAAAGTATTTGAATGTTTTCACTTGCTCGATTGGAGCATTATCTACTTGCAGTTGTACTCTTAAAAATGCGCCCTTTCTGCGGTATGTATTTTATTTAGTATCAACTGCATATCATGCCCGTTCGTTACCTGTGATTATCGCGGTGTCGTCGCCGTAACAAATTTTATTTATCAGGTACCCGTTAACCTTTTTACCACAGTTAGTGTCTTCAAGGGCTTCCAGTGCATCTGAAAAAACATTCTCCACATAGAGGTTGAACAGCACAGGAGACAAAATACACCCGTCGGACACCTCTTAAAATATAATTGATAATTGATCATAACAACAATATAAATCAAAATAATTGGGATACATATAAATAAATAAAGAAAATAATTCAGTCATGATACGCTTTTCGAAATACAGGCTGTGTAGGTTTGAATTACGCCTTTCCACAGTCCTAATTTACGACACGCATATCCTAGTTACCTAAATTCAACCATTTTTTCATTATGTTGCTTTTAAATATGTAGCAACCAATAAGTCACGGATATTATTTTTCTATAAAAAAATAGAGGTAAAAGCACACTTCGACAATGGAAAATTAATTACCATTTTTTATTAACAAAAGTAGCCAAGAAATTACTAATTTCTATTCATGTTCTTGAATAATAAATCAATCATTCAGTTGGTCATTTAGTAAAATGTATGAAAAAAAAAACAAGTACTAGAAGATTTGTTTAAAATATAATATGATATGTTAACGTAGTAAAAGAGAATTTATAAACAATAATATGTATTATTGATCTATAATTTATAGGTTTGAAAAGTATGATTAAGGAACAATAAAGAAATAATGTGTGAATAATATTAGCAGAAATTATGTGTGTGTGTGTGTTTGGTCATTATTGGCTTCAAAGTCAATATCCATTCGCCATCTTACTGTTATGGGATTATTTTTTATTTTTTATGAGGAAGCTCTAAAGAAATGCTCCTTGTTTTCTTCTCGTTTGTTAGGTAGTTATACAATCATAATTAGAGTCCTGATTTCTAAGCTTATGCATATGGTAAATAATGCAAGCAGGACTATTTTCTTTTTAAATACGAACGAAATATGCAAAAATAAGTCATTTTGATACCACTTTTTTATGCTTTTTTGCTTTTTTAAATATTTTTATGGCTTTTTTGAAATGTCATGCTTCTTTGGTGCTTTTTTATATATCTTATCATTTTTATCCAAATCTAATTCACTGTGCGTGTCTAGCACACGGTCTGTGCTAAGACTATACGGCTGCAACATTCACTTGTTAATGAGTTGATAAAAAATGGGAAAATTTTTTTCATTAAAGCTCCTGTAAGGGCGCAACTTAAAAAAAAGATTCCCTAACACTCTATTACCACCGGAACCAGTGTTAACTAGGTGGGGTACATGGTTAGATGCAACTTTATACTACGCTGAATATTTCAAAAATTTTAAAAGCTTCGTATTGGAATTTAAAGAAACTGCTAGCAAATCGATAAAAGATTGTCAGGATGTTTTAGGTGAAACACAATTCCAAACAATATTGCTTTTAAAAAGCAACTTTTGTTTTGTGAGTGAAACAATAAAATATTTGGAAATACAGCAAATGTCATTAGTTGAGTCGATCCAAAAAATAAACAGTTTTGAAAAAAAAAGATGGAAGGTATCCCTTGGAAAAATTGATCAGAGAGTATTAACAAAAGTCAAAGATGTATTAACAAAAAATCTGAAAAAAAATATTTGAAAAAAGTGAAGAAAATATTTTCAGTTTTAAATGGAGAACATGTTGAAGATATAAATATGGATCCGGCAGTATTGGCAAAGTACAAGTATGCAGCGATAACCATTATTGTGGACGTTGAAAGAAGCTTTTAGATAATATAAAAATGTTTTGAGTGACCGGCTCCGAAACTTTACGATAGAACATTTAAATGAGTATTTAGATATTTCATGCTTTAAACAAAAATGATATATTTTTCTTCATCTAAAGCGTGTCGATAAAAATTAGCTTAAATCATTTTTGTGTCATTTATCGATTTTTTATTTGTTTATTCTGTTTTATTTTTAAATTTATAATAGGTACTTACCTTACTAGTTCTTAAGCTAAGCTTAGAAATAATTATATACAGTCGGAAAAATGAAAGATTACCCATGAACAATCAACTTAATCACTTATTTTGTATTCGCTGTCTTTTTCTATAACAAACGTTTGTTATTTATAGAAAAAGACAGCAAATTCAAAATAAGTGATTGATGGGATCGTTCATGGGTAATCTTTCATTTTTCCGACTGTATAAATTAGGCTTATTTTTGTAAAAAAATGGTTTGTAAAAATTTATATGCTTATTTTCATGCTTTTTTTTGGATAATAATGTACTTTTTTCATAAAATCGTTTTTTTGCGTTTCTTTATGCTTTTAAATCCGAACTCTAATCAGAATTCTTCTCTAATTTTACAAAGATATTTAATTAGTTTTTATTTTTTTCTAATATAATTTGAGATAGTAGACTGGGATACAGTTTGACGTTCAGAGGTCGATCAGAGCATTTAGACGAGACAGGTGGACCTTTGATAGACTTAGGGCTTTAAATATAAAGAAAAACATATAGGTTAACATTTTTTTTAGTAAAATCCTTTATAAATGTTATATATTTATTAAAAGTACATTATTACAAATTTATTAAAGGGCTACATCACAAGCAAAGAACGATTTCGATCTGAAAAGATCATCATCAGTGCTGAAACAGGATGATAACATGCTGGGCCACCAAAATAAAAATATTTTTCTTTCTTCTTTGTGTGCCTTGTTGTGCTTGTTTTCAAGCGTTGGCTATCGTCGTATTAACAAGCTGATGAAATGTTTCTCGGTCGGCAGCTATATGAAACAATTCCTTGACCGTTCGACCTGTCCATTGTCTAATGTTACGCAGCCATGACAATTGTTGTCTTTCAACCCAACGTTTTCCTTCGATTTTGCCCTGAATGATCAACCAGGGTTAGCGATAGGTCCTCTCATTATATGACCGAAGTATTGAACCTTTCTCATTTTTATCATGTTGATCAATTCTCTCTCTCTCTGTGCATGGTCTCCAGCACACGTTCGTTGGACATGTGTGCTGTTCAGGGGATTCTGAGCATGCGACGGTAACACCACAATTCGAACGCTTCTAATTTGTTAAGATTAATCATTTTCGTTGTCCAGGTTTAACATCCATATTTTTTTATTTAGCGTATGGCACCTGACACATTTACATTTACATATATTTTGTATAAGACAATACATAGGTTCAAAAACGCACATCTAACTTATTTACATAGTCTATCGACTCTGGAGTCGCCATCAGGAAATCCTCTGACCTGCCATGATATAATCTTGTGGGACACTGTTCTGTGATATGATAGATGGTTTGTGGTTGTCCACAGTCACAGAGTGGGGATGGTCGTTTACCCCATTTGTGCATCATGTAACCATGATGCTGAGTTGGGTTCTGATTCGGTTCAGCATAGATGATGTGTTGCGTGGTAAGTCAAAGCCTGGTGGTTTTTGTGTGATGCAGGGTAAGTTGCTATTTTGTTGTTCCATCCATTCTCGAGTCCATGTTGTCGTTAAATTGAACTCACCCTCCACAACAACCTTTGCTGTTTTTATTGGTAGTCGTCTGGAGCGTAGACGGTTACCGTTGGCGGCATCTATATCTTGATGGATTGGCAGGTTCTCGTTACCTACTATCTTTCTGTACTCACTAGTGAGTGCGTGTATGCGTCGTAGTTTGGGTGGTGGAATGTGGCTCAGTACTGGGAGCCATTGCGTAGGGGTGGATTTGATAACTCCAGCAATCATTCTCATTGTATTATTCAATTGGACATCTACTTTGTGTATATGTGGGCTGTTAAGCCATGCTGAAGAGCAGTATTCCGCAGTTGAGAAGACTAGGCCCAAGGCAGATGATCGCAAGGTGGAAGCCGATGCTTCCCATGTTGTGCCGCACAGCTTCTGGATGATGTTGTTTCTGGATTTAAGTTTTTCCGCTGTTTTTGTCAGATGTTCCTTGAATGATAGGGTTCTGTCAAGAGTCACCCCAAGGTACTTTGGTGTTTTATTGTAGGCGAGTGTGGTGTTTTCGAACTGAATATTGAGTATTCTTCCTGCAAGCTTTTTATTTAGGAGGAAACTGGAAACCTTTGTTTTCGTAGCGTTTGGTTGGAGCCTCCATTTACGGAAATATTTTCCCACTATGTGTAAGTCCGCCGTGAGGATTTCTTCTGTTTCTTCAAATGACTTACACCTTGTTGCAAGGACCCAGTCATCGGCGTAACCAAACTTTCTTGATCTGGTTTCTGGTATATCAGAGATGTATAGGCTAAAGAGAAGAGGAGCCAAGACAGATCCCTGAGGCAGTCCATTCTTCAGTTTCCTTGGGGTGCTGATGTCAGATCCCATGACCACTTGAATCGTTCTGTCGGCTAGCATGCTGTTGATTATTCGAGCGGTGGATTTACAGGGGATTGTACGGAGGAGCTTGTATATCATGCCTTCTCTCCAGACTGTATCGTAGGCCGCTGTTAGGTCTATGAATGCGGCTGCAGTTTTAAGTTTTCGCTGGAACCCTGCCTCGATAAATGTGGTAAGTGAAAGAACCTGATCTGCGTAGCTTCTTTTGGGTCGCAAACCTGCCTGATCAACCGGTATTGTTTCAAGCAGCTTTGTGCTAATTCTATTGTAGATAAGACGCTCTAGAAGCTTAAACGTAACCGATAGTAGGGCTATTGGTCTGTAATTCTTAGGGTTGTTATCATTTGGTTTCCCTGGTTTTAATATGGCAATGACCTTCGAGCGTTTGAGTTCCTGTGGTATGATACCGGTCTTCATAATGTCCGTGAAAAAGTGGGCTATCCATTCTCTCGCATATTTGCCGCAGTTAATTAAGAATTCGGGATGAATATTGTCAAAACCTGGGGCTTTACCTGGCTTTACATCCTTGAGAGCAATAGTGACTTCTTCGGAAGTGAAAGGGCGGGAGTATTCGGTGTCTGTAGATTGGAATTTTAAAGTTTTGAGCTCTCGTTTTACCTTGGTTGTATGTGGCTTGTCTTTCGGTGCTCTAGATGTTGATACCAGATGTAAGGCAATAGTGTTTGGGTTAATTGTTCTTTTGTTCCTTGTTATAGGAGTTCCGCTTCCTAATTTTCTTAATAGTGTCCATGCTTGCCTGCTTGATGTTTGAAAATTAAGAATTTCTACAGTTTCGGTCCATTTTTGTTGTCTCGCTGCATCTAGGCTATGGAGCAGTTCATCTGCTATTTCTTGATCGCCACATTCAAGGAAATTTTGGTACAGTTCTTCACTATTACTACTTCAGTATTACTAACATCCATAGAACAAAACGGACCAGACGTAGCACTTCAATACTCTTAGACGTGTGGTCAATGACAGACTTCTATTGCACAATACAGAACGCCAGGTAATAAGCTTTTTCGTGCAAGTTTTATTCTGGACGAAAATTCCTCGTCACTTTCAGCCCTGCAGTCAATCCAGCTACCCAGATATCTAAAGTGTTCCACTCTTTCCAGGATTTTGTTATCTAATTTTAGTATTAAGTCTTCGATATTAATTTTTCCGACCACCATCCACTTTGTTTTCTTTGCGTTGATTATTGTTAAATTAAAAATATGTGGCTAAAAACCCTTTAGAATAGAATAGAAATATGCTTTATTGTCACTGAAAATTATACAATTTTATGGACAAAGCTTAAAATAGAGTAAAAAACATAATAACAAATACAATTTTGTGAAATTTAATAAATCGTCAATATAAAAAAAATACAAGTTAATAAAGTAAAGAAAAAACAAAACCGATATATTGCAAATTTAATATAAATTGCAAATTGAACATACAACATAATAAAATACAGACATAAGAACTAATAAGTTTAAGTTGCTGCATGTGACACCCAAAAATAGATAAATATACTTTAGTTACTTGTACATTAATGTAATTTATTAGTCATTAAGAAATTCTTCTACTGAATAATATGGTCTTTTAGATAGATGGGCTTTTGTCATTTTACGTAATTTGGGGAAAGATGTTGCAGATTTGAGTGGTAAAGGAAGATAGTTGTATAGTTTTTTTGCGGAACATAATATAGATTTCTTTACTAACTCAGAAGACGGGATCGGTTAATAGACACCAAAAGTTGAATTTCTGGTGGAGTAGTTATGATGAGGCCTTGGTGGAAAGATATGCAGGTGTTTACGAATTAAGCAAACAGTTTCTAAAATATATAAAGCTGGAAGGGTTAAAATTCCGTGATCTTTGAAGTAATGTGTTGTTCTTTTGAGGCCAAACAGATATCTTATTGCTCTTTTTTGTAATTCAAAAATATCATCTAATTGGGCAGCTGTACTAGAACCCCAAAAAGGAAGACCATATCGAAGATGAGACTCGAACAAGGAGAAATATATTATATTTTTATTTTTATGCCCATCTAATGTACTAGAACCCCAAAAAGTAAGACAATATCGAAGATGAGACTCGAACAAGGAAAAATATGTTATTTTAGAAGATGCTAAATTGAGTTCCTTCGAAACAGATCTTATAGCATAGCAGGCTGAGGCGAGTTTCTTATTTATCGTAAAGTATCGGTTTTTATCGTAAGCAAATCAGAAGTTATAGTTGCATGAAGAGTTGCAATAGTTGAGTTACTCCAAGTGATACTGGAGCAAAAAGAACTACTATCATCAACAAAAAGAAAAATTGTTCCATCGATTTTTAAATTAGTGATGCCATTTATAAAGATAAGGAACAGTAGAGGATCCAATACTAAACCTTGTAGTACTCCATATACAATGTTTTTGAGACTAGAGTCAGTATCATTTACTCTAACCAGTTTTTCCTATTATTCAAGTAAGATTGGAACCAATTCAAATAAATACCTCGAATTCCTTAGAAATTTAGTTTTTTAATCAAAATGCCGTGACTTCCACAATCAAAAGCTTTGGTATAGTCACAGAAAACAGTGGCAGGTGGCAGTATAAAGATTATTGTTTAGTGCTTGGTAAACCTCATGAAGCACAGAAAACATGGCATCAGTGGTACATTTATTAGTTAAAAAGCCGAACTGATTTTGTGATAAGATGTTGTTATGAGAAAGAACATAAGTCGGGTTTTTATGAGTCGAATCTCAATAATTTTGGAGAGTACCGGTAGTAAGGTAATATGAAGAGAAATAATATATATATATATATATATATATAATCGGTTTAAAACGTCCTCCGATGTCTTCCGATGCCCAATCTCCATGCATCTCTATCTTCCCAAAGGTCTTCGTCTAAACCTCTCTCTCGGATCTCTCTGTCTATTCCTTCTCTCCAGCTCTTTCTGGGTCGGCCTCTTTTTCTTTTTCCATTTGGTGACCAATCTAGAATCTGTTTGGGCAGACGGTGTTCTGGCATTCTCTGCACATGTCCATACCACTTTAATTGTTGTACTTTTATATCTTCGACAATCGTATGTATGATAGAAATACGATTCATACGATTGTCGAAGAGAAATAATAATGGCTATATTTAGGCACTCTGGAATTTACCTTTTTTAAAGGAATCATTAATTAGTGAGACGAGGAGTTCCATCACATTTTCTGTAAGATTTGAGAAAGAAGATTTTTATGGATAGACCATCAGTACTACAGGATGATTTGCTTTTGATACTATTGATCGTTTGGATCAGTTCAGATTTACCGACTGGTCTTATAAATAATGAATTCGAGACAATTCCTGAATTAGGGAGATAGGAAATGGGATATTTTTGCTGCTAGATTTAGCACTAGGTATCATATGGCTCCCCACGTAGGTTGCACAAGTCCTGAGGTTATGTCCTCACATTACAGATGGTAGTTAACAACGACGGTAGTTACAAAATATTTTTAAATTATCAGTAGAAGTTTAACTCACTTTCGACAATAATTTGCCAACATTGTAAATATATAAATGACAACAGTGCTAAGTGTTTCGTGCATTAAAGGCATATGTAATTAAAAAAAAAAAAAACTCCCCACACACCAGGTACCCGCTTACGCTTACAGATAAGAGCAAATTCAATCGTTGACCACGCAACATCTCTGTTGGCAGTTCTCAAAAATCCGTCAAGGGTTTTTTGTCCACTGTACATTTGTCAAATTGTCCACTGCATTATCTTATTATTATTACAGATTATCCAGCTGTTGTTAAAAGAGCGATCTATTACAAGTTTAGTAGTGCGTTTTGTGTAAACAAGTGTTCGTGCCAGTGAGTTTCGATGGAAAAAAGTGCACATAAACATTCAACATTATTTTAGTAACTATTAGTAAGTAGTATTGTAGCTAAAGAATTTTGTTTATGTTTATTTTATTTCTATTTTTTATGTTCTAGTTTGTTTTGACCTAAACTTGCGTGAATAGAAATCGGTCCACTTAAAAATTTGGTCATATTTGATGTCTCACATTTCCTAAACCTGTCGTCCGATTTAAGTGATTTTTTAATATGTTATAGCCTTATTAGTTAACAATATCGCTGTAATAATATTGTTGCTAGACACGTAAATTTTCATTGTATGCCGGGTAGTCTAGGCGCCAGAGGGGTCACCGTGTCCTTTTCAATTCTGATGGACAAACTCAAAGGTTTCTTATGGATTTTTGGCTGCTGATTACGAATTTCGAGGGTGGATTTCGATCCGAGTGGTCAAAAAATTGTTATAAACAATTTAATTGTTTATAAATTGTTTATAAGGCTCTGGTTCATAAACTAAAAGAGATAAAAAAGAATGTTTCAAATAAAATTTGTTCGTTAATAAAAAAACCAAGAAAAAACGTTTACTAAACTTAAATCCAACAGTTAGAACTCAAGATATTGTAAAATTAGTGCACAATGCAAATTGCAAATTGCAAAATAAGTATTTTTCGAAGCTTTATCGATCGTAACTCAGTTTCTATGCATGCAAATGAGCCCTAGTAGGTCTTATTTTAAAGCTTCGTTAATAAGCTTTCAAACAAAGTTTGTTAAGTTACTTTATCCTCACTTGTTTTAAAATTATACCATTTTGAAATTATAATTTTCTTAAAAAAATTTTACATTCATTTATTTATAAGGATTTCAAGTAAATTTGGCTGTAAACATTTATACTTTAATTAACAATAATGATAGAAAAACTCAAAAGGAATATTATGAGCTCTTTAAAATGTTCGTAAGTTTATTTTTGGTCAAGATATCGATATTTTAATGGTGCGCTATGAGGCGCAAAATCGGCTCACAGTCAAGTATGTAAGTATTTTTCGCCGCTTTATCGATCGTAACTCGGCTTCTACGCATGCAAATGAGCCAATATGTAATATCTATATAAAAATGAATCGAGTTCTTTTACAGCATCACCATTGCATATAAGACGAGCATTTATGTTGTGGCGGCATACACAAAATTGACGTGCCTTGATGATGTTGCAAAAGAACCTAGATCCACTTTATACGGATATCATATAGATAATTAGACTCTGAGGCCCCAGAAAGTTTTAGTTTTACTGTCTATAAGAACAGACTTAGTACCACCATGTAACTGTAAAAATTGCTCTAAGAACTTATGCAGAAATAAAAAGCTGAGATTCTGTGTATATCTCGATGCAGATGCATGAAAGATAATGTTTGTAAAAATAGTATTAATAAATAATATCAACTTACTTTTTAGTTATATTTCTGAAATATTAGTTTTTAATATTTTTTTTTCTCATTTAGTACAAAAAATAGAAGACAAAATAGAATGAAAGGTGATATGAGGTAGAGTATGATGATTTAACTATAAGAATTATATGATAAAATTTTATTAGGATCTTCAAAAATGAAAAATGAACATAACGTATATATACATAGATATTATAATTTGCATCGAGAAGTTAGCGCGTGAACCTTTACGCGGTGAGCCAATCTCGCGCCTCAGAGCGCGCTATTAAAATATCGATATCTTGGCCAAAAATAAACATACGAACATTTTCTTAAGCTCAAAATGTTCCTTTTGAGTTCTTCTATCATTATTATTAATTAAAGTATAAATGTTTATTGCTCAAATTTGCTTGAAACCCTTATAAACAAATGAATGTACAATTTTTTTAAGAAACTTCAATCGGATATAAGTAACTTTAAAACAAATGAAGACAACGTAGTTTAGCAAACTTTGTTTGAAAGCATATTTATTAAACTTTAAAATGAGATCTTCTAAGGCTCATTTGCATGCGTAGAAGCTGAGTTACGATCGATAAAGTTTCGAAAAATACTTATTTTGAAATTTGATCTTTGCATTGTGCACTAATTTTACAATATCTTGAGTTCTAATTGTTGGATTTAAGTTTAGTAAACGTTTTTTCTTTGTTTTTTATTAACAAACAAATTTTATTTAAAACATTCTTTTTATCTCTTTTAGTTTATGAGCCAGAGCTTTATAAACAATTTATAAACAATTAAATTGTTTACAACAATTTTTTTACCACTTGGATCGAATTCCACCATCGAAATTCGTAATCAGCAGCCAAAAATCCATAAGAAACCGTTGAGTTTGTCCATCAGAATTGAAAAGGACAAGGTGACCTCTATTTGGCGCCTAGACTAGGGTGTACGAATCAAACTGTAGGTAGTTTTTCTCAAAGTTCGCATCACCATGTGGAATATTCTAGTATTTATAAAATACTGAAATTAAAACCCAACTATAGCATCATGTTTTCCTAACATTCTGTTTTTTGAATCATTCGTTTATGTTGGACCATAAAAAAGTTAGTCACCTACTTTGACAACTAGCTATGTTTTTTAATTATACAGGGTGTTTTTTTAAATAAGTATGGCAAACTTTAAGGATCAATTCTGCATGAAAGAATAATGACCGTTTGCTTTATATTCGTATGTGCCCAAATGCTTCGTTTTCGAGATACGGGATGTTGAATTTTTTCTTAGAAGCTGAAGATTTATTTATTGCTTTAAAACCGGTTATTTCATGCAAATGAAATTTGTGGGTTTTAAGACGTAGTTATTGCACATTTTTTGACATACAATTAAGCATTTTATATTCACAATTTTTGCGCATACGGGTAATATGACCGATCATATTGACGCCATACCCTAAACGGGTAGTATGACGGACGCCAATGGTGAATATAAAATTATTAATTGTATGTCAAAAAATGTGTAATGTAAAAATGTAAAAATAGAGATAGACTTACAATTTTTGAATTATTTATGAAAAACCGCCTTACACCATGCAATTTTTTTCACGAAAAATTCAAATCTTTGATCTATAACCCAAAAAGTATTGATTTAATTTAATAACTAGATATAACAAATGTTGCTTAAAATTTGTCCATCTATCGATTTATGTGGGAATATTTTTAATAAAATAGTTTTCACCACCGAGAAAGGATGACATCCACTCCCAGGGTAAGAGCGCAAGTTGGCACCATGTCACTTTTTTCTCGAGGTATTCTCTAACTACTCACCAATTTTCATGCAAATCGATGGATGTTCAACGAAATCGGAGGTGAAAACCTTTGGTGACTGCACTAATTTTCCCATTTCACCCCTTATTGCTACTTCCTGTATCCACTGAGGTGTCAGCCTGCAAGGGATCATAATTATCAATATACAATGTACTTATTTCTCAGGACAAACTCCATATTACTTATGACCATGATTTTTCGGCTATAGCTCTCCGTCTATTAGTGTTGCTCTAAATTACAGGTAAGAGTTCTCATATTTGTATCCAGCAACCTATGTTTTACAATCTCTCATTTTAAGACATTCTTTATGTTTGTCGTATGGTGTAGATATTAATTTTAGCTACAAATCCCATCTTCAAAATATATCAGTATCCACATGACGTATCCAACATGACGACAAAAAATATTCTGCCATTTTCCACTCCACATCAACATCTACTATTGTAATAAAAATTCGTTTGGCTCAAATCTGTGTAAGAAAAAACCAGAGCCAATAAACTCCCAAAAGCACTTATCCATGCTAGAGTTTTATTAAGGCTTATCAAAAATTCATAATAATAACACACCGTCCGCTACAAAAAAATGTTCTAATAGCTTTGAAAACAGATTAATTCTCTTCATGACTGCGTCTAATGGGTTACCTTTAAAAAAATATGTACACCGGCACTAATGATGGTTTATCCTGAAACATCTTTTTAAAAAATATAGCTCGTTTAATGCAAGTACAGGTTTTGATTAACAGCCTTTTGCCGTTTGAATAATAGATGTAAGTATTATATATTGCAACAATTGTAAATTGCATAATTTTAATGTTTTCTATGCTATGATTTAACTGTATAAATGCGCTGAAAATTCAACAAAAATACTGGATTAATAGATAACTTGATAATGAACTTAATTAATAACGAAACTGTATTATTAATGGAAATCGTAACAAATTATTAATTACCATTGTAAATACAAAACAAGCTGATGTTGATGCAAACTTTTGAAATGGATATTTCAGGTCTATAAAAGCAGATTAAAGTGTAAGGTACATTCACACATATAGTGCTTTGACTTATGCATAAATTTTATTTTTGATTTAATCAACTATTATTTCTAAACTAAGCACTCCAAACCGGTCGAATCACATTATGGATAGTATCAATTATGTATACTAGGCATTACTAGGCCAGGGTAATAAGACAAAAATATACCCTGTTCGTGACACTTCAGCAGCCAGGGTACTGAAGAGTTTTTTCGACAAGTAATGCCTATTGGAACAAATTGTAACTATGGGCCATTCCACGAACATACGCCTGTTTTGGATTACTTCGACAACGAATATTTTACTGTGCAACATAAGAAGTGGGAAAGTAAATGGCGCTAATAATTATTCCAATAAACAACAATGAAATTTGGAATTTATTTTCGTTCTTCTTATTTTGCACAGTAAAATATTCGTTGTCGAATTAATCCAAAACAGGCGTAAGTTCGTGGAATAGGGTATATTTCCTGCGTAGGATCTGGCGGCCATTTTTATTTATAAACAATTAACTGTCAAAAAATGGCATTTTTCCCTTTTTTTTCAAATCAATGGAAAACAGTGAAACTTATGATTTTTTTAGTACAAATATCTTTGAGATTATGGAAAAAGCTTTAAAATGACACATTAAAAAGTTTGATATACTCATTTATTGTTAATATAACTGCGAAAAAAGGTCGAAATTACAAAAAAAATATTTTCGCAATAACTGTTGTAAAAATTAGTGTACAGGTTTGAAATTTTTTTCAAGTGAGGGTTCTTCGGTGCTTAATATGTGATAAAAAATTCAAAGCGATTCATTCAATTGTTTAAATTTTATTCGAATTGTTTATCTCAGAGAGCATTTTTTTTGCAATAACATTAAGTCAGAAAAAAATGACGTTAGAACCATTCCACAGGTGTCAAATGGAAGAGCATGAGCTATATTTTCAACTTGGTTTAAAGAAAGCGAGTATAAAATGCATTTATTAGTAATAAATAATTATGCGAAAGTATCGTAAATCTTTCCTTATAAACTTTTTGAATAACTTTTTCCAAAAAAATTAACTTTTTTACCCTGTTTTAAGTGCACAACTACCAAGTAATGTTATTTATATCATAATTGATGAAAAAATGTAATAAATATATATTATTTCTTATATAACAAAATAAAAAGTTTATAAGGAAAGATTTACGATACTTTTGCATAATTATTTATTACTAATAAATGCATTTTTTATTCGCTTTTTTTAAACCAAGTTGAAAATATAGCCATGCTCTTTCATTTGACACCTGTGGAATGGTTCTAACGTCATTTTTTCTGACTTATGTTATTGCAAAAAAATGCTCTCTGAGATAAACAATTTGAATAAAATTTAAACAATTGAATGAATTGCTTTCAAATTTTTATCACATATTAAGCACTATAGAACCTTTATATGACAAAAATTTCAAAGCTGTACACTAATTTTTACAATAGATATTGCTAAATTAATTTTTTTTTGCAACTTCGACCTTTTTTCGCAATTATATTAACAATAAATGAGTATATCAAACTTTGTAATAGGTCATTTTAAAGCTTTTTCCATAATCTCAAAGATATTTGTACTAAAAAACCATAAGTTTCAGTGTTTTCCATTGATTTAAAAAAAAGGGAAAAATGTCATTTTTGACACTTAATTGTTTATAAATAAAAATGGCCGCCAGATCCTACGCAGGAAATAGTTAAAATTTGCTCATATAGGTATTACCTGTCGAAAAAACCCTTCAGTACCCTGGCTGCTCGAGTGTCATGGAAAAAACCTTATTACCCTGGACTATACCTAAATAAAGTTAATTTCAAGTGAGAAGCTATTCATTTCTATTAGGATTTTAACGACGAGGGTTTAATTTTTACATTTCAAAAAGAAAAAAACAGAGAGCGACTTTATTTTCGTCATAAGTCAGTCAGTTCTTATGCAAAAAACTTTTGTCAGAGCTTATTTGAAAGATTTTTTAATGAACTTTAAAAGAGGTTTCCCAAGTTTTTCCAAAAAATTGCACCACATTCGGGTTATTTGAGATTGAAGGTTTTCCATTTCGATGTTCTTCGAAAATAACCATCTTTTAAAGAGCAATAACTCAGTCGTTATTGGGTTTACCTGTCTTTCCGACGCTAATCTCTTTATTTTTTTATTAGCCACAATTTTGTGCTTAATGATTTTTTCTATAAAATTAATTTTTTTTAGTTATTCATGAAAAAACGGTAATAAAACGTGTTTTTCAATGAAAAACGCATTAGAGCAGTCAATGAGGTTATTTGGCTCCGAATTCCATCCTACTACATCGATTTACTTGATATTTTCACAGTAAGTAGGGAATAGCTCGAGAAACAAAGTCTACCCTATGCTGATGTGCGCTTTTATCTTGGAGTTGGTTCCCACCCCTTCTCGGGAGTGAAAAATGTTTTGGTTAAAATAGCCACGGAAGAAGCTAGAAAACCTAATTTTAAGCAAAAACTGTTCTATAATTATTTTTTGAAAACTCAATATTTTTTGAGTTATTCGTGGTTGAAAATTGGCCATTTTCATTGAAAAATTACACCTTTTCGGACGGATTTTTGCGAATACCTTAAAAACTATGCATCTAACAAAAAAACTATATAAAATATTTTTGTAGGTTATAAAAAAACAAAGAAATTTGTTTCTTCATAAATCTTCTAGTTAAAATACAAAGAGGGATATGGTAGGTAAGAAGAGTTTGTTTTTTTGCTGCATGCTCAAGTCGGTATATTCAACTTGAAATAACAGAGAAACTGTCGATTTTAGGTGTATAATGATACTAATACAGTGGAACCTCGATTATCCGTCTCTCCATTAACCGTCACCTCTGTTAACCGTCAGGGTCCGTACATATAAATTATTGATTTTGTTAGCATTGAGTTTTGAGCATTGCGATGAGCCAAACGAAATTCGTTGAAATGTACAGTGATGCTACCATCGCATTTGTACAAACAAAGATTTGCGTAAAGATGCCAGAGAAACTGCACCGCACATGCAACAATTCATTGAGTGGAATTCTCGACAAGAAGAAGACTATAAAGTAGATTGTTTGATCTTACGCGGATTAAGAAATTCTTCGTTGCAAAATTTGAATTAACAGTAAAACAAACAAGATTTCAGAATATTCTAAACCAAATTAATTGGATTGGACGAACACAGATCCCTCTCATATTATTAAACAAAACATACAAATAAAATTTGAGAGTTGTACTATGAATTTTTTTAACGTTCTGTTAACCGTCTTTTCGATTATCCGTCATATCCTTGGTCCGGTGCCCCGACGGATAATCGAGGTTCCACTGTAACTTTTGTAGTGCTTAAAAAGACCTTGAAAAGGAGCAATACTAAAAGTCGATTACATTCAAACTAAGCGAGATATTCTGCAAAAAAATGATGACTAATATATTTTAAGAAGAAATGAGAAGTATATTTAACCCCTCATCCATCAGAATTTAAATACATCGTTTTCCTTCTACAATACTTTTTATTATAGTGTTATTTCTATGTTGAAAAAGTTGGACTGGATTAAAACGAGCGGTTTTTGAAAAAAAATAAGATCAAATTATAGAGCGCATTTTTAAATTTTCTT
This sequence comes from Diabrotica virgifera virgifera, assembly GCF_917563875.1. Taxonomy (NCBI): domain Eukaryota; kingdom Metazoa; phylum Arthropoda; class Insecta; order Coleoptera; family Chrysomelidae; genus Diabrotica; species Diabrotica virgifera. The sequence goes on along the minus strand of NC_065446.1, from coordinate 95,841,477 downwards.
AAAAATCTTCCTTTTACTCCATGTAACTCGAAAAAGATAAGAGATACGAAAAAAAGATACCACGCAAAAATGTAGGGCTTTCTCAGATAAAAATTTCCTATTTATTTTTCATTTCCTTTTTATTTATTTCAAACCCGTCCAACTTTTTGAACATAGAAATAACACTATAATAAAAGGTATTGTAGAAGGAAAACGATGCATTTACATTTTTATTGAATGGGGGTTAAAATTACTTCTCATTTTTTCTTAAAATACATTAGTTATCAATTTTGTTTGCAGCATATCTCGCTAATTTTAACGTAATGGATCTTTTTTATAGCTCATTTTAAAGGTCTTTTCAAGTACTATAAAAGGTAATAGTAGCATTTTACACCTAAAATCGACCGTTTCTCTGTTATTTCAAGTTGAATACACCAATTTGAGAATGTACCAAAAAACAAACTATTTTCACCTACCATATCTCTCTTTGTATTATAATTAGAAGATTTATGAAGGCAAGTGTCTCTTTGGTTTTTTATAACCTACAAAAATGTTTAATATACTTTTTTTAGTTAGATGCATAGTTTTTAAGGTATTCGCAAAAAACCGTTCGAAAAGGTATTGTTTCAATGAAAATGGCTAATTTTCAACCACGAATATCTCAAATAGTAGAGTTTAAAAAAAATATAGAACAGTTCTTGCTTAGAATTTGGTTCTCTTGCGAATTCCGTGCTAATTTTAACCAAAAAATTTTCCACCCCTAAGAAGGGGTGGGAACCACCCCCAAGATAAAAGCACATATCGACATAGGGTAGACTTTGAATTAGAAGATAAGTAGAGGCTAGGCCCAAAATTTCATTAAAATCCATGCAGTAAGATAGAATTCGGAGGTAATATCCTATTAAGTATTTTCTATGGGAAATAAGCCACAATTTTACTAAAAAATGAATTTATTAACGTTTCAAGGCCCAAATCGGGTTTCGTTGTCAAAATACAAAATACCATAGAAAATACTTAATTATAAAAATGTCACAAGCTTCAGAACAACATTAATATCCTATTCTTGCTCCCATTGACTGGCCTACATAGTTTCAATCGCAAATAACTTGGAAAGTGTTAATTTTGCAAAAAAAATTTATAGAACAAAATTTACTCAGATTTGGTCACTATATCGACTTCCATAGTTATTTTGATTAAAACATTTTCATCCCCTAGATGGGGTTGTTTTCACCCCCAGTGCAAAAGCGCAGTTCGGCATAGGGTCAATTGAATAAGAGGGTCAATAGAGCTTAAGCCCAAATTTTCATTAAAATCGGTGTTGATTCTCAAAATTCCACGGTTTTTCAGTTTTTTACCGCTGATGAGTGGTCTAATAAGAAATCTGTAGCTGTTTGTTATTTGAAAATGACACTGACGAAGCGTCCATGTAACCACTGTTACCATTGGTAACAGTTAAAAATCTTGCAAATAAATATTTTATGACGATGAATAATTCCATTTACCAATATTTTTACCAACAGAAATATGTATATTATTATATAATGTGTTAATAGTACCTAATTAAGTAAATAGTCAACTACTCGTAGACACACGAAAATATTGGCGAGTTTATGTGACTCAGTTGCACTTTATTGTACTCTGTTACCAGTCTCATGTGTGGTTACAATGGTTATATCCTCGCTGTCGCTCGGGACCGGCTAGTGACTGAAAATTTTGAAGGAGCGACGGCGCGGCGTAAGCCCGTAAGCGCGCTGTGTATATCAGTAGCCTTGTTACCAGATTGAAATTTGGTTACAGTACCTATAAAAAGTGTGCGTGCAGTTAACCATGGATGAGTGTCGCTACGTAATCGATCAACTAATTATCCTTGTATAATTTTGAAGAAAAAAAAATGAGATTATTGAAAATGAAAGACCTATTTTAAACAATTTAAAAAAGCAATCAAAAAAAGTAGTTCGATATTTTAAATTTAGTTGGGACAGTGAAAATCCTTGGTTATGTGTTTGCAAGAAAAATAGACTGTATTGTTGGCCATGTCTTCTGGTTTCTACAGAAAAATGGGTGGACCAGGTTCACGATTTAAATAGTTTTAGAGTATTAAAAAAGAGACATGAAATTTCTCCGTTACCTACATGTAAGATGTATACCCAATTTGATTCAGTTTGGCAAAACAAGAATCGAAAGTTCTTTTAACCAAGCTTTTAAAGCAAATATTGCTAAAAATAATGAGATTGTTAAAAAATAGATATGTAGGTATATCTTAAGCACACTTATAATAGATACCGTATGTTTTTTGGCCAAACAAGAATTAGCGTTTCGTGGTCATTTTGAGGGCGACGACTCTGACAATCGAGGCAATTACAGGGAATTGTTAACATTAATTGCCAAAAAAAAAATCAAAAATTTTGCCAACATCTAGAAACATCAACTGTTTTTTCGAGAGTTTTAAGTGATATACAAAATGATATTATTCAAGCTATATATACATTTAGCCATATCTTCATTTTTTTAAATAAGATTTTTTGCATCTGGTTTTGGTAACACTTTAGAAAAAGTCACGCGTCGCCACTGGAAAATGATATGGTTATTTTAAAAACATATTACCTCGTATCAACCGATTATAATCGATTAACGGTCCAAATTTCCCTTGAGGTAATGTTTTCCAAAATTAACAGCATTTTTAATATAAAATCTAATTAGAACAAGTACCGACCTATATGATGTTTGAATAGGGGGCATCGATCGAGTATCCTGATTAGAAAATTATGTGCCACTACGGCTTATGTGCTTCAACAAGTTCATTTACCGCTTTTTGTCATCGACTTCCAATCGATACGTCTTGAACTTTTCCAGAATATCAACAAAGAATAAATATTAACGTGTAGGGGAAGGAGGAAACATTTCGGAAACCAAATTGATTACACCGAAAGCTGGAAAGTGACGGTAGATATGCAATACATCATTCAAGTGTCATATCGCTTTTGAGATAAATTTCGATGTAATAAATTATACAGAAACTGCAATACCTTAAGTTAGGTATTGGTAATGTGAAAGAATAAGACAGAGCTACAAACATTGATGGAAACACTATCAGTAATTTATATGTTGCTTTAGTAGTAGGAACGATTAACGGAAGAGGACTACGAGTTCATATTTGAATTTGAACTTCGTAGACTACTTCGTAGATTTAAAATCTTCACTACCTACAAGTTATAGTTATAGTTATTAGGGTCAATTTTGGGGTGTTCAGGGAACTAGTGTTTAGATTAATCTGTAAGTTTACCTGGTACAAGGTTTCTTTTTCAACTACAAAATTACAAACAAAAATCAGAGATATATTAAATAAAATAATAATAATGGTAGGGGAGTAAGGGATAAGAGTAGGTCCTAAAACCAAAAAAAGATTTCCATTTTAGTGGGGAGTTTCCACTTTTAATTTAATTTTCCATTTCCAACAATCGTTTTTTTTAGATTATTGCACCATCTATGCATAATTCGAAAAAATGTCTCGAATAAAAGTTACTTATTTTTACGTAAGGAATCCAAAACTGCAATATATTTTTTCTACGAGCGTGCAAAAATGTCTACTTTCGCGCACGCATTTTAGTTTAGAAAGTTTTACTTTTCCGCACGCGTTTTACTTTTCCGCGCGCGTTTAGATATTTTAATATGGCCTTAAAATAATTATAATACATTCAATAAACTAATATTTAGATATTATTTACTATTTTATTTCAAATGTATCTTATTGTGTTCCTGTTTTAATGAAATTAACGCGACAATTCAATAAAATAAAATTATTTTGACATAAAATTCGAAAGTCAAATCGATAGACAATAACAGTCGTTTTGAATCATCGTCATGGAAACCAAGATCGCCGTCATGCTAACTAATTATATTGAAAGTTTGGTTTTGACAACCTTGTCAAAGAATTAATTTGTGTATGTATTTTCATATTAATTAAATTAATTGATTAAGATTTGGTCATTTTTTAAAGACTCGTAGAAAAAATATTGTTCCTAACTCTTGCAGAAAGTCTCTTTTCCGCACTCGACTGCTTGCCGAACTCCCGCTTCGCGTCGTTCGGCAAACTTGTAACGGTTCACGTTACGAAAGTAGCTCTTTAATTATTTTTATAATTGTTTCCCTTAATCTCATTTAAATTCTCTAATTTTCTCGTAAAGAACTACTTACGTGACTTCATACTTCGGTGATGGAACATACTATATACGCCACCTATCGAGCAATAGTCTTTCGTGTTCTAAGGTCGTCCTTGTGACAGACGAAAAGAACCTCAGCTTTCACTTTTGGTTGAAGATTCGGAGTGAGTGGCATGGGAAAAATTGAAGTCTAGTTTCGAGGTTAACGATAACGATCACCAAACCCATTGAAGATTATTTGGGAGAAATAATTCTTCCAATGAGGTTTTCTGCATAAAATCATCGAGTCTCATGGTAACTACAATTTTTATATTAATTTTTTTATAACAACCTGTTGTCACTCTGTTTCATGGTGACATATAATTTTTCCAATTAAATCCTATGTGTAAATTTATTCAGTGAATTTAGTAGATATCTTTTAATTATTTCAAAATCTTTAAGTAATATTTCTTAAGAGAAAATCCTAACCTTAATGTTTAGCTATTTATCTGTATCTTTGATATCTGTATATTTTATTCCAACATCTAATAAGTAGACTATAATTATTTTAAAAGAATCAATATCTATTATGTATTTAAAATCCTAAACCCACATGTCTGTAATTAGAAATTCTCACATAACTCCTTGTCAAGGTCAAGTAGTCCACTAATTAGAGGTCTCTTTTTGTGTGTAACTACTGGGTTTTTTACATTACTATCTATCCTAAAAACTTTCCTAATTTTTCTTCTTTCCTTTATTTAATTTGTCGTACAGTGGGAAATTGAAATAAAATGTTTTTTTGTAGCCACTCACGGGAAAACTTAAAAATATCTCACAACACCGAGATGTTTTTTTGTAGCCACTCACGGGAAAACTTAAAAATATCTCACAACACCGAGAGCCAACCATAAGTCACTGGGAGTATGTCATTGGGAACAAGCTTTGAAGTGTTCCAGCTCCATTTTCGTATGGGCACTTGGGCCTACAGGAGGCATGATTTGGCACCATCCTAGTGCTCATTTACAAGGATGCAGCAGCAACCTCTTTAGGAGTCGTTCGGGTTTGTTTGGGAACAATCAGTGTGCTTTGAATAACTATTGGTTTTACATTTCAGACATTTGGTTTAATGCACTACGTTATTAATTTTTTTTCAGATTTAGTTTGCCTTTGTTTTTTTATATGACATATTTGTATATTAATATTTGGTTCCCAAACTATTGTATCTATGGTAAGTTACTTGTGTGCACCAGGTAATCAGGCCTGGAAAATTAGGGTTTTATACTTTACTATTGGTTTGATATTTATTTTGTAATATTACTAGGTCTGGATCCCGCGTATGAAAAAAAAGATGATTAATAGCAAGCTGAAAATTTGTTAATAGCTTAATGGTGTCTAGTCGGATAAACTTTGATATATGGGAACACTGTAACAGGGGCAGTTTTAATTGTGGAACAGGTTAAAAATTTGGAACGGTTAGACCACGAAAACGGCACATTTATTTTGTCCGACAGAACAGATTTAAACTCTCCGAACAGATATTAAACTCTCATGCAAAAATCAGACTGCTATTTATCACCTGTCATAATTCCGCTCATTTGACACATTCTACATGTTCCACTCATTAAAACGCCCATTTGGTGATAAATAGCAGTCTAATTTTTGCATGAGAGTTTAATCTCTGTTCGGAGAGTTTAAGTCTGTTCTTTCGGACAAAATACATGTGCCGTTTTCGTGGTCTGACCGTTCCAAATTTTTAACCTGTTCCACAATTAAAACTTCCCCTGTTCCAGTGTTCCGATATATCAAAGTTTGTCCGACTAGACACCCTTAAGCTATTAACAATTTTCAGCTTGCTATTATTCAACTTTTTTTCATACGCGAGATCCAGACCTATACTTGCTTGTTTCCCAAATATTTTATTGTTATTCACTTTATTCCATTTGTTCGGTTACTCATGGTCTCATGGTAACTACAATTTTTATATTAATTTTTTTATAACAACCTGTTGTCACTCTGTTTCATGGTGACATATATAATTTTTCCAATTAAATCATATGTGTAAATTTATTCAGTGAATTTAGTAGATATCTTTTAATTATTTCAAAATCTTTAAGTAATATTTCTTCAGAGAAAATCCTAACCTTAATGTTTAGCTATTTATCTGTATCTTTGATATCTGTATATTTTATTCCAACATCTAATAAGTCGACTATAATTATTTTAAAAGAATCAATATCTATTATGTATTTAAAATCCTAAACCCACATGTCTGTAATTAGAAATTCTCACATAACTCCTTGTCAAGGTCAAGTAGTCCATTAATTACAGGTCTCTTTTTGTGTGTAACTACTGGGTTTTTACATTACTATCTATCCTAAAAACTTTCCTAATTTTTCTTCTTTCCTTTCTTTAATTTGTCGTACAGTGGGAAATTGAAATAAAATGTTTTTTTGTAGCCACTCACGGGAAAACTTAAAAATATCTCACAACACCGAGAGCCAACCATAAGTCACTGAGAGCATGTCATTGGGAACAAGCTTTTGAAGTGTTCCAGCTCCATTTTCGTATGGACACTTGGGCCTACAGGAGGCATGATTTGGCACCATCCTAGTGCTCATTTACAAGGATGCAGCAGCAACCTCTTTTAGGAGTCGTTCGGGTTTGTTTGGGAACAATCAGTGTGCTTTGAATAACTATTGGTTTTACATTTCAGATATTTGGTTTAATGCACTACGTTATTAATCTTTTTTCAGATTTAGTTTGCCTTTGTTTTTTTATATGACATATTTGTATATTAATATTTGGTTCCCAAACTATTGTATCTATGGTAAGTTACTTGTGTGCACCAGGTAATCAGGCCTGGAAAATTAGGGTTTTATACTTTACTATTGGTTTGATATTTATTTTGTAATATTACTAGGTCTGGATCCCGCGTATGAAAAAAAAGATGATTAATAGCAAGCTGAAAATTTGTTAATAGCTTAATGGTGTCTAGTGGGATAAACTTTGATATATGGGAACACTGTAACAGGGGCAGTTTTAATTGTGGAAGAGGTTAAAAATTTGGAACGGTTAGACCACGAAAACGGCACATTTATTTTGTCCGACAGAACAGATTTAAACACTCCGAAGAGAGATTAAACTCTCATGCAAAAATCAGACTGCTATTTATCACCTGTCATAATTCCTGTCATTTGACACATTCTACATGTTCCACTCATTGAAACGCCCATTTGGTGATAAATAGCAGTCTGATTTTTGCATGAGAGTTTAATCTCTGTTCGGAGAGTTTAAGTCTGTTCTGTCGGACAAAATACATGTGCCGTTTTCGTGGTCTGACCGTTCCAAATTTTTAACCTGTTCCACAATTAAAACTTCCCCTGTTCCAGTGTTCCCATATATCAAAGTTTGTCCGACTAGACACCCTTAAGCTATTAACAATTTTCAGCTTGCTATTAATCAACTTTTTTTCATACGCGAGATCCAGACCTATACTTGCTTGTTTCCCAAATATTTTATTGTTATTCACTTTATTCCATTTGTTCGGTTAATTTAGGTCAACGTTTCGGTATTTATCTTAATTCATTTCTATAACTTTTAGTCATTAATTTTGCTTAATTCATCATTGTATTTTGTTTTCGGCAGGCTTGTGCCTATTTATTTATATTAGTCATATTTTTCGGGTTTTAATTTAGTTGTACGTAGCAAGCGTACTATAACCATTTGGTAGAAGTCTCATGTGAGTTGTACCCTATATGTAAGTAAGAGGTACTTATATAATTTTGTAACAGGTAACATTATTGTTGTTATCTTAGATGTAACTTTTGTATAACTTTTGTATAACTTTTGTCATGTTAGAGTCACAGTATATGCTTTGTCTAACTCAGAGATTGTTAAAAATGTGGTAGTTAATTTTAATAAATGTTGATTTATTTTGTACATCTTTTATTCTTATTCCCTTTATATTTACATTTACTTACATATTTAATGTTGTTCTGAAGCTATTTTCTTGTGGCATTTTTATAATCAAGTATATTCAAATGGGAAATAAGCCACAATTTTACCTAAATACATATTTAATATATTTAATATTTGACAGCAGTGTAAGACATTTTCTTGGCGCCCATGATTTGTTATTTTTATTTAATTGGTTCTTCTTTAGCACTTATTCGTCTTTATACGTTTTCAGTACATTATTCTTATGTCAATATTTACCTTTTCTAGTCATCATTATCTACTTAGAGCTACTGTTCTTCGACAGGCATGCAAACGAGTCGTATCCATCCTTGAGTGTCAAGTTGTTCTCTTGCATCTCTTGCTAGCCAACTCTATTCAGTTTGCCTCTGTCTCTTCATACTTCTACTTCTATCCCTTTTAATTCCCCTTTCCTCAACTTCATCATCTTATCATTACTTCCCCCTACATAATACTACTGCACAAGTAGTAATTTTACTACTTTAGCTTTTTCTTAATCTTCGGCTTCAATGTAGAAGCCTCTTTTCATTTTTGTTCCATTAGCTGACATTAGTTTTTTTCTTTTTCTACTTCTGTTGGAGTTTATCCCTCTCTTTACATTCACTCCAACAGAAGTATTTCTTTTTTGTAACAAACTGCAGTCGCGTGCGGAAAAGTATGACTTTCTGCACTTGTTAGGAAATAGTATATTGTGCAACAAGTGCAGAAAGGTACTAATTTCTCACGAGTTTGAAAAGTTGCGGTACGAGCGCAAGCGAGTGCCGCAATTCAAACGAGTGAGAAATTACCTTTCTGGACGTGTTTCACACTATACTTTTTCTACAAGCACAGTTTTTCCTAAAAATAAAAGTCACAATTTCCAAACGACGATTAATTATAATAGGTACCTATGTGATAAATTTTAAACTGTATTTAGTTAATACCTACTAATCAATTTAAATTCCTTATACCTAAATAAATTGCACAGAAATCAGTTAAAAAATTAATGCACTGCCTTAATTTGTTTAAATTTAAACAATTATTACACATTATTGACATTATATTTATGCAGTCACGGATTTACACAAAACCTACTTCATTCGACGTCTCTTGCACAGGTTGCTAAATCCTTATTGGTTATTTGATAATTATAAAATGTTTAATAAGAATAAAATTGTAAAATAAAACAGTTGTAACATCCATAATTTAGTTTCTATGCTATAGTTAAATATAATAATTGTCTTATAGGTTATATATATTTGTCTAAAGTTTAACCACGGATGTAAACAGAATATAACGTTACTCAGAATGCGGTAGTCCACGGATGTAAACAGAATATAACGTTACTCAGAATGAGGTAGTCAACTGTGCAGAAAAGAACTTTGCGGCACAGAAACGTCACTTTGCGGCACAGAAACGTCACTTTTCTGCACACTAATGTCAAATATCTTATACTGTGAGAAAATATCAAGTTTGCTAACATAAAACCGTGCAGAAAAGTGCACTTTGAATAGTGGTTGTAGAAAAATAACTATTTCGATCTGATGTTCATTTTGCGAAATATCGCGGTATTCGTATTTAAAATATTAAATTTACCCCCCACCTCTCTCCGTGGGAAGTCGTGTTTGGTACCATTCGATAGATTTTTGAAAACTATTGGTATTTTTTAGTTTTTCGATCTGTCATTCATTTCGCGAAATATTCGCTTTTTTCTTGTGAAACTTTGGGACTCACCCATTTCCTTACGCCCCGCTCGAATTGTCAGATTTTTGAAATATACGAGCACACTGTTTTACATGTACGTAACTTACCTTATCTTAATCTGACGATTTCGAGTTTTTCTAAGGAAAAATTTATTTTCGGCTCCTCCTTAACGAACTCCCCTGCATTAAGAGCCAATGTATGGTAGAGGTACATTTTCAGGGTACAAGGTTTCTTCCCATGTAATAATCTGACGCGCTCTAGTAACTGCAGAAATCCCCGCTTGGGCTCCCCTACCAAAAGCTTTTACAGTCATTTTTGACGATATTTCCTCACTTTTAGAGCAAAAATAATTCCGGTTTCTTGTTCAACAACTGTCATCAAAACTCAAACAAGTCAAAGTTTAGAACGCTCTAGTCACACTTTTTGTATTGTGGGGTTCTTGGGGTTCCACGACTAAATTCTAATACCTAAGATTCGTAATATATAGATTCTTATAGATAAAACGTATAGACTATTAAATTATAATTGAGTGTTCATCAGAATTTCATAAAATACAGAAACGTTTAAAAGGCAACTGAAGTGGAATTAAACAACAAGATTACGAACCCCATGAATAAAGACCTAAATATAACTGGAGAAGCTATAATGATCCACCTGAATCAGAGTGCGAATGTTACTTTTATAAATAGACAAGAGTTGGTATATTTAGATACTAAACGGGACGTAATTGACTTTGAGGATATTATCAAATAAAAATTTTTACATTTTTTAGATTGCAACAATAAATTAATAGGAATACAGTCGAATAGTCGAAGCCGTTTATAGACTAAGAGCCGATGTAGGTAAAATTTGCCAATCATTTTAGGCACGATAAGAGCCTATAACTTAAATAGTAGAACCTAAAAGAGAACGTATAAATACTGTGCCGTCACTTTTTAGTGGCACATTCGTCGACAGTAGCGCATCAAACTTTCCACTTATGGACAGAATAAATAAATTAAAAGGTACTCCAAACCTCACTACCAAAATTCAATTTTTTTCACTTTTTTAAGTTCTGTTAATAAAAAATAAGACTCAGAGTAACTTTAAACCAGCACCCCGTTCCCCCTCCATCAAAAACTTAATTTTTCGTTTTTTTTTTGTTTTAGGTGGGATGCAATCAATTTTAAAATTTCTATTTTAAATAAGGGTCTATTTTTTTTAGACCCTTAGGTTAAGTGTACATAACCTCAAAAAAATTTATTTTTATTTTTTTTAAAGAGCATTACTGTTTTTTGCAGATGGATGGAGGTCTATTTTTTTTCTCATTTTGTATATTTTATCAAACACTACATTTTTAATTTTTTTCAGATTTTTCTGTAAGGAGATGGCTGCAGGTCTAATTTTTTTCTCATTTTGTATATTTGATGAAACACTATATTTCTAATTTTTTTCAGATTTTTCTGTAAGTTTCGCCACCTTCAAAAATCCAAACAACTGTGTCTTTAGGGGGTTTTTGGGAGTTTGACCGTGTTTTTCCCATTTTTAAATGTCCTAAAGGACTCAGTTACTTCAATTTACATATAACCAATAAAAAAAATTGATTTGATCTATTTGGAAGTCTAGAAAATAGGGAAAATCTCCAAAAATTCCCTAAAACAGTTTTTCGGATATTTGAAGGTGGCGCACCTTACAGAAAAATTTGAAAAAAAATTTGAAATATACTGTTTGATAAAACACACAAGATTAAAAAAAATTAGATCTGCAGCTATGCCAAAAACACATTATGTCTATAAAAAATAGGCATGTTTTGGAAAAGCCTCAACTATACGTGTGACCTTTTTGAAATTTTAAAATTGATTGCATCCCACCTAAAAAATAAAAACGAAAAATAAAGTTTTTGATGGTGGGGAAAGGGGGAAGGGGGTGGTGGGTTAAAGTTACCCTTAGTCTTATTTTTTAATCACCTAGAACATAAAAAAATTAAAACATTTAATTTTGGGAGTGAGGGAGGGGATCTTTTAATTTATTTATCCCGTGCATTAGTGGAAACTTTGATGCGCCACTGTCAACACATGTGCCACTAAAAAGTAACGGCACAGTGTGCATACGGTTTCTTTTAGGTTCTACTATTTGACTCTTATCGTGCCTAAAATTATTAGCAAATTTTACCTATATCGGCTCTTAGTCTATAAGCGGCTTCGACTATTCGACTGTATTCCTATTAATTTATTGTTTCAATCTAAAAAATGTAACAAATTTTATTTGATAATATCCTCAAAGCCAACTACGTTCCGTTTAGCAAATTTCACCTATAGCGACCCTTAGTTTAAAGAATAGAACTTTGAAGTCCCAAAATGTTTACATTTACTCCTTAATAAATTTATCCGTTTATAGGAATACGTTTTAATAAAATAATACCGCTTAATAGAATATTTTTCGAGTAACTGAATAACTTTTTAGTACAATTTCCAAAAAAATTTAAATAATGTCTGGTTTATTAAGGTCTGTCAGGGTCAGGTAATAAATATATTATTACCTTGTTGTGAGCACCAATTCGAGCCTTCCTTGAAACATCCACAGGTCATAAAGTACTTTTTCATTTGTCTAAAAATTTTTATTGGCCACCCACTTCGTTGCCTTTTAATACGTTTTTAGAAACAATTAATGTAGAATTCACTCATAGGCTATTGATTATATTCAAAATAAGATAACTAAAAGGAACTACAACGTTAACAGGGTTTTATTATTTCATATGGTCAATGGCCATCTATACATGAAAAAACCGCGGAGTGCTACCATTTAAAGGGGTGCGTTTTTGAGAAATGGGTGAATTAGTCCCTGGGCACAGGTTACATTATGGTAAGTTCTATGCACTTTTGGTACAAATATATCTACATAAAAATTGTTCCTGGTTGAATTTTCTATCTAAATATCACTTTTTAAAGTCAATTATACTTTTTTTTACAAAAATATATTCAAAAGAAAAAGCACAAAGAAACCCAAAAGAAAGAAATTTTGTTTTTTGTCCCATAACTTTTGTCCACAAGGATATAGGTATAGACATTGCTTTAATATGCTTACTTGCTTTGCAGAAAAAAAACCTACATATTTTTTCTTTCAAATATTGTTTAGTAGAAGTAATTAGGATTTATAGTTTTCGAAATATGATTTTTGAAAGTTCTCCACTCACAGCAATTTTGGCCAATTTTCCTTGTTATTTCGCAAATATTGTTCTGTAACTTTTTTCTACGTATCTTTAGGTATATGCACACGTAATAGGAATAGAAATCAATTACCTTTAAAATGATCTACTGTATAACGTTGTACGACTTTTTTAAAAGAGATTATGGTTTTTCAAGGTTTTATACTTTTAACGATTTTTGATAATATAATATAAAAATAAAATAATATTATTATATATTATATAATATTATATTATTTTGATAATATAATATAAAAATAAAATAATATTATTATATATTATATAATATTATATTATCTATTATATAATACCTAATATAAAAAAAATATTATTTTTTACGATTATTTTTAAAATTTCTCATTATAACTTTTTTTTTCTACATTTAGGTATATATTATATTATATAATAAAAAAAGCTTATTATTTTGTTTACTTTACAATGGTGTATTACAAAAAATTCTAGAATTATTTTTGAATAAGATATTATTTTTCAAAATGTAATAAGTACTGCGAGGAGTAGGCAGACCGCAGAAGAGGTGGGCAGATGATATCAAACAAGTCGCGGGCAAGCAGTGGATGAAAATTGCCAAGAGTAGAAATCGATGGAAGCAAATGGAAGAGGCCTATGTCCAGCAGTGGACGAACACAGGCTGAAGAAGAAGAAGAAGAAGAATAAGTACTTGCAACGACTTTTGATTTTAGGATTATTTTTTAAATTTCTCATTATAACTTTTTTCTTGTACATGCATATTGCTTAATAAAGAGGGCTTTCTTTCTGTTCTTTAAAATGGTGTATCATCTGTATTTAAATAATGGAAACCGAGTGATTCTTTGATATTTTTTTACCTGTATTATTTAAAATTATTTCTTGTACAAAAATTACATAAACATTAGTCTTAGAAAACATCACTTTAGTTAAAATTATATAAACGTTGACATTTAAAAATTTTTCAAAATCAAAGTCCATCTCTTCGTTAGCATTAGCTTCAATATCTTCCTCTGACACATCAGCTTTCTTAGAGTTCCCATAATTAGTACCCATGCACATGCACCCTTTGCAGAATATTGAACAACTAATTCCTATCTTCCTACAACCGCAGTTTTTTGTACATCCTTTGGTACATTTACATGCTATTTTTTCAAGCAAAGCTTGTGGTGCAGGGTGCAGGAGCTTTGACAGTAAATATTGGAATTAATCCATATTTTGAAGTTTGCCCGGCCGAGTCAAGTGGATCCAAAGTATTACCTATAAAAAATAAGATTCAATCATAACACACAATCACATAAAAAAGTTATAATGAGAAATTTAAAAAATAATCCTAAAATCAAAATCGTTGCAAGTAACTTATTATATTTTGAAAAAGCATATCTTATTTAAAAATAATCCTAGAATTATTTATAATACACCATTTTAAAGTAATCAGAATAATCTTTGTTTTTTATTATATAATATATACCTAAATGTAGAAAAAAAAGTTATAATGGGAAACTTAAAAAATAATCGTAAAAAATATAAAAACTCGTTAAAAGTAAAAAATCTTGAAAAAGATAACCTCTTTAAAAGAAATCGTACAACATTATACAGTAGTACATTTGAAAGGTAATTGATTTCTATTCCTCTTACATGTACCATTGCATATGCCTAAAGTTACGTAGAAAAAAGTTACAGAACAATATTTGCGAAATAACAAGGAAAATTGCCCAAAATTGCTGTGAGTGGCGAACTTTGAAAAATCATATTTCGAAAACAGTAAATCCTAATGACCTCTATCAAACATCATTTTAAAGAGAAAATATGTAAGTTTTTTTTCTGTGAAGCAATGTCTATACCTATATCCCCGCGGACAAAAATTATGGGACAAAAAACAAAATTTCTTTCTTTTGGGTTTCGTTGTGCTTTTTCTTTTGAATATATTTTTGTAAAAAAAGTATCTTTGACTTTAAAAAGTTATATTTAGATAAGAAATTTAACCAGGAACAATTTTTATGTAGACGTGTTTGTACCAAAAGTGCATAGAACTCACCCTAATGTAACCTGTGCCCAGGGACTAATTCACCCATTTCTCAAAAACGCACCCCTTTAAATGGTAGCACTCCGCGGTTTTTTCATATATAGAGATTCATTGACCAAATGAAATAATAAAACGCCGTTAACGTTGTAGTTCCTTTCTATAGTACATAATCAATCCTATCAGAGATGTACGTGTTTGCAAGTGAATCATACCATCGTTAAATTCGAAGAGAAAGTATCTTACTTTAAAAGAAAAATTATTGTAATTGAATAGGCGAAACAATCCAAGTGCAGTAACAAACAAGCTCAGATAAGCGAACTTTAAAAAAACTAAGACAGTTTCAAAAACGATTGGCGAGCTAATTCAAAATAACCAAAACGCAGTGGGAAAGATGCAGATGTCGATCATGCATTAGGTTGGATAGTTCTGCAAAAAATGGAAAAATCGTTCTTAAGTTTCCTTCAAAAAGATTGTTGGAGAAGCAAAATATGCCGAAGTATCCGCTGCAAATACGTGGATAACGGATGTGTTACCTTCATAAAAATAAGCAAAATATTTTGCTTACTTTGCTTCTACTATTTAAAATATACCTTGAATGCGCTTTAAAAAGAAAACAAAAGCGTAGAAAAATGAGGATATTTACCCCTCACCATCACTTACATGCACTCAAATTTGCCGACGATCAAGTAATATTGGCTTAAGATTATGATGTAAACTAAAATCCCAGAAAATTAATTGAAGAATACGATACATGGGCTACAAAAGACAATACAAAGAAAACTGAATTCTTGTACATTGGAGGGCAACAAAAATATCTTATATTAAATGATAGAACCAGGATAATGCTCTGCAGTACGTCCGGTGTATAACAAAAGTTTCTAGAGAAAAAAATAATAAAAAGCATTCCAATCCGGAAATCGTTTTCAAAAAATCGTTACAACCTAGTTTTTAACAAAGAAAATGATTCCAATAATTTTGAATCCAGCTCTGTCTTGATTTCATTTGATAACAAATCTTTCAACTAAACTGCGCGTCATAGAAAACGGGCACCCTAAAAAATGGGACATTTTTGATGTCGTGTATCTCCTAAACCTGTTGTCCGATTTAAATGATTTTTTTAATATGTTATAGTCCTATTCTTTGTCAATACCTCTGTAATAATATTTTTGCTAAACAGGTAAATTTTCATTGTATACCGGGTGTACGAATCAAATTGTGTTTTTTTCTCAAACTTCGCAACACCCTGTGGAATATTCTAGCATTTGTAAAATACTGAAATTAAAACCCAACTATAGCCTCAGGTTTTCTTAACATTCTGTTTTTTGATTCATTAGATTATGTTGGATAATACAAAAGTTATGTACTTTAACAACTAGCCATGTTCTTCATCAGTATACAGGGTGTTATAAGTCTAACGGGTTTTAGGGACTAAATAATTTCGACAAACTTTAAGGGGTTCTGCATTAAAAATAATGACAGTTTGCTTTATAATCATATATCCGCAAGAGCTTCGTTTCCGAGATACGGGATGTTAAATTTTTTCTTACAAACTGATGATTTATTTATTGCTTTAAAACCGGTTGAGATATGCAAATGAAATTTGGTAGGTTTTAAAAGATGGTTATTGCGCATTTTTTGACATTCAACTAAGAATTTTATATTCACTATTGGAGCGCATACGGGTAATTTGACCGATCATATTATTCGTATGCACGCCAATGGTGAATAAAAAATTCTTAATTGTATGTCAAAAAATGTTCAAAAATTACGTCTTAAAACCCACCAAATTTCATTTGCATATCTCAACCGGTTTTAGGGCAATAAATAAATCGTCAGTTTGTAAGAAAAAATTCAACATCCTGTATGTCGGAAACGAAGCATTTGCGGACATATGTTTATAAAGCAACCGGTCATTATGTTTTCATGCAGAATTACCCCTTAAAGTTTGTCGTACTTCTTTAGAAACACCCTGTACTGATAAAGAGCATGCCTAGTTGTTAGGCCGCACATTAAGCCCGGCCGCACATCAAAGAAACATGAAACGTAAATTACATTTCATGGAAATAAACCACTGCTAAACAAATATATATCCGGCCATTTATGAGACTCTCCGAAAATAAAAATGTGTCATGAGCATGAATCACACTCGTTTCATTAGTAGGCGGGACTTTGAGATGTTTTTAGCAGTGTTTTCTTTTCATGAAACATGTTTTTCGTTTCATGTTTCATGTTTTTCGTTTCATGTTTCTTTGGTGTGCGGCTTGGCTTAAGAAACATGAAACGTAAATCACGTTTCATGGAAATAAAACACTGCTAAATAAATAGACGTCCGGCCGTTTATGAAACTCTCTGAAAATAAAAATGTTTTATGAGCATGAATCACACTCGTTTCATTGGTAGGCGGACTTCAAGATTTGTTTACCTGTGTTTTATTTTCATGAAACGTGTTTAACGTTTCATGTTTCATGTTTTACGTTTCATGTTTTTTTGGTGTGCGGCTTGCCTTAAAGTACATAACTTTTGTATTATCCAACATAAGCGAATGAATCAAAAAACAGAATGTTAAGAAAACCTGAGGCTATAGTTGGATTTTAATTTCAGTATTTTACAAATGCTAGAATATTCCACAGTGTGTTGCGAACTTTGAGAAAAGAACACAGTTTGATTCGTGCACCCGGTATACAATGAAAATTTACCTGTTTTGCAAAAATATTATTACAGGGATATTGACAAAGAATAGGGCTATAACATATTCAAAAAATCACTTAAATCGGACAACAGGTTTAGGAGATACGCGATATCAAAAATGACCCATTTTTTAGGGTGCCCGTTTTCTATGACGCGCGGTGTATATAAAAACAATTTATCATACCTTTCAATTCAGCATTTTCCATTGTTTACAAGATCATATTACATTTACAGATAGCGCTGTATTGTCATAACTAATAATTATTATAGAATATTAAAATATAACTATTTATAATAGAATGGTAAAGAAAATTTATTCAAATTTGCCCTATTTCTGTATTAGTTGGCATGATTTTAATGATATTATTTTAAAGAATAAATAATATAACTAATCTACAAAATTAATCAACATTTTTTTTAACCCTTTAATCGGTAATCCCGCCATAAGGCCGGCATCCAAATAATCGAATTATTTTAAAATAAAAAATTGATTTGCTCTCACATCGACTACACCCTTAGAGTATGGAAAATTTTTTACTCTCTCCGGAGATCTAACACGCAATCTGTTTTTCGAACGAAAGTGAATCCTTATTTTAATACGGTTGGTTCTCATTGAGATTTGACATCACTTGTTTTATTAGTGATTTTTGTGCGATTTCTGAGTGAAAACTAGCAATTTTTTTAACTCTTTACAGGGTTGATGTGTTCGGCTTACAGTTGTAAAAGCGACAGCAGCAGGAAATAAGTGGGAATTACATTTTACAGGTAAATAAATATTTCTGTTATGTGTGCGTAGATGAAAATTCAATAAATACTCCTATATTCTTAGATATTGCCTCTTAAATGGTTAATAATTTGAAAATTAACACTTCAATGTACCTTATTACATAATTAAAATTACATGGTTAAGTTATAAAATGAGAAAAATTTACATGTAAAATTAAAAGTAACATAAAAAATCACCATTTTACCAGTGGTGTAGGTACGAAACGGTACGAAATAAATGAAATTATAAAATATATTGTGGCAACTTCGAAAATGGAATTAATAGCGTATATTGTTATTACATATTATTGACTTTTTTTGTTGTTAAACATTTTATTGCTTGATTTTATTTTGTTTATATGTAAAAAAATTATTTAAGAGCACAGGCGCAAATATTTTACGGCTATCTCTACTTTTTCTTTTTTTACACGGCAAATTATATGTAGTAAAGTTTTCACTGGTATAGATATTCTTGTTCTCATGATCATTTTTCAGTGCGTCACAGTTTTTCGATTTCTCTCTAATGCATTAAGTTAGATGAGACGGAAAAAGCGGTAGCTCCGTGATTAAACACAAAAATAATGCAGCATTACAATGGTTATATACATAAGATGTCTATTCCTAACCTACGTTTGATTCGTTGATATTTAGAATGCGCGTTTTTTCTAGCCAATCAAATACACGTATTACGAACATTTGACGAAAACTTCGTTCATTTTGGCCATTTTTTAGAAGTGTCAAAGAGTCAAGTGATGGTTATTATTCAGGTCAGTATTTTGTGTACCTGTCATTTTGAAATTTCGAATTCGACTTCCCTTGTGTTTCACAACGTCTTTGTGCATTTTTTTGTGTTTTGGTTTAGAATTTAGTTCGTTAAAAGTTAGTTTTGTATTTTGGTTTAGAATTTAATTCGTTAGAAGTTAGTTTATACTCCAGGTCATTATGCAAGAAAAATATCCATAGTAAGGAGACGTAACTCATGGCTGAAGAACCTTAGGAACTGGTTTGGATGTAATAACAATGAATTATTTAGAGCCGCGGTTTCAAAAATAAAGATCGCTCTGATGATTACCAACTTTTTAAGCGGAGACAGCACCTAGAGAAGAAGATAAAAACACAGTTTATGGATAGTTTTGTGTCATTTTTTAATGTTTCCATATTTATAAATTTAATTAACAATATTGTTTACTTTTTAATTTTATTCCCCTTTATAAAAAATACCTACATGTTAACATATTGTGTAAAAATCAAATCTACTAAATTACTAATTAGTTTAATTCCACAAGCTTTTCATCTAAAGTACGATTCTGGCATCTGTCAGATATATTCGTCAATAATTACATGAAATAAGTCTCGACACACCCAATACAGTATATGACGTCATAATTAATGACGCACTGAAAAATGATCATGAGAACAAGAATACACATAAACATTACTTGACAATGACATTGTCACCATTAACTTGAGATGACTTTTGAATGTTCTTGGATAACTGTTACTTGTATCATCGCTTAAATTATTAATTCAATTAATTAATATGATAATTTTTCACTAACTATGTATTCAGTGATTATAATAATTTATATACTATGCCATAAAAGATAATACTTAATCGAGAAAAGAGGAAAAGTGATTTTTTTAATAATATATTGTTACTATGGAACGCTTAGATAAATTTTGAATATCTTTAACAAAAAAATGCTTATATCACAATATATATCCTGGTGTAGTCTTTGCTTGGGATCTTCCATAAATAATAAACAATAAATAACTTTTTATTAATTTCACGTCTTAAATTATTTAGCCAATACACTATCAATATTATTTAATAAACAACTCAAGATAACGAGCGATACACAATTATTGGATCAAAGCTAGCCGTGCAAAAAATTACGTATATCTTGTTTTAATCTGAATTTTTATCAGTTGATTTTGATTAACGTTATAAAACATAAAAATCAGTCAAAACCTTTAACACAGAACTTTAATCTAAAATAAAAAGAATTAACACAATTATAAGTAACAATAATAAATAAAATCAAACAGGATGTCCACCACCAACATCTCTACATAACCTAACTTTTCTTGTTAAGTTGACGTGCACTGCAAAGTTGACGTAAACTGGAAAGTAGTATATCTGAATTAAGAACAGACATGCACTGTATATCTATCTCTGTCGTTGAGAGCCACCTATGGTGACAATCATTTTGGATCAAACGTTATTATTATTCCTAAAGCCGTGTCAAATATCTAAAATTGCCGCTGTCTTGTCAGCACATTCTGTTCGACTGAGTGCGTTGTACGACAAAGATAGCGAATATTCAATTTGGAAAATATTACCACTGACATGGTGTTCATTTTTTTCCAATAGGGCTTTTCATAGATTGTCATTTGTTTCGAGCTTCTGTCATGTGTCACATAATATTAATATATCTACGCCATACGTCTTTGGTTTGTATTATTGTTATATACCAATAAAGTATGTCGTAGATATAGTAATATTATGTGACACATTACAGAAGCTCGAAACAAATGACTGTGAATAAAAAGCCCTATAGGGCTTTTCATCGATTGCCATTTGTTTCGAGCTTCTGTCATGTGTCACATAATATTAATATATCTACGTCATACGTCTCTAGTTTGTATCATTGTTATATACCAATAACGTATGACGTAGATATATTAATATTATGTGACACATGACAGAAGCTCGAAACAAATGACTGTGAATGAAAAGCCCTATACTGAAAAAAGTAATACTTTTGAAAAATTTAAACGCAGAATGAAAGACTAAATTATTACCGAGGGCTGAAAGTCCCTCAGAATAAATAAAAAGTTTCTTTTGAATGAGATCTTTGAAAATAAAAATCACACTAAATTGTCTCTTAGTTTTTCACCCCTGTAACTTTTTTCTCAGAATTCGAAAAAATAAATCCTATTTAAATATAGTATTGGAGCCGAAATTTTGCGACCTATGTGAAATAAAGATATCTATCATAAATCAATAATTCAAAAAGTTTGCTTTCGTCACATCCCCTAATTCCTAATCCTGTTTTATTTTGAGTGGGTATAAAAGTTCAACATACTAAAATACTGTTATTTGTTTCAATCTGTCTATGTAAGCCATGCATAATATTGTGTAATTAATAAAAATTGAAAATTGAACTAAACCTACGAGCAATATTTATTAATTATGTAGTTTTATATAGTTTATTCTGGCCTACGCGATACGCCACTGGCACTCGTGTTTGGTTCTAACTTGGTTTTAGCTTCAGTTTCGTTCTCGTTGCGGTCACTCCAGGGAGAGGGTAAAAATTTTTCCATACTCTAAGACTACACCGCTTTTCGGCAATAATAGTGTCGACCAGTGGTAATGGTTTAAAAGTTGTAGGTTCAGTTACTTGATGAGATAATGGGGGCTATGCTGTATCCATTACGTAAAGTGATTACGTACGGTAAACTCAAATTACAGACTGTAATCTTGTGTGTAAAATCGGTATGCTGTATCAATGTTATCCAAGGGGTTGCCTACCTTCGTATGTAATTTCTTTTAGGTAAACGCACGCGTAAACGTAATTTTAAACTTTTCTAAACAAAAATTACTTGCCGTTTAGTTTGGTTATGTGAAAATGTTTATGTTATATTAATAAATATTGTTATTTTTATTTGTGAAACCAAGTTGTTTGTGTGATAGACTTGTATTTGATTTTTAGTTTAATTGGTTTAGTGTTTAATTTTTAAGTGATTTTTTAGTTGTTTAGTACTTCAATATATTATATCATAAAATGAATTTTTGGTTTTGTTCTAAGTAGCTTTCACTATTTCCTACTAATTACTAACAGTACATACATCATCAGGATACAGTAAGTACCAGGGAATGTAAAGTTGTGCTCACAACGAAGCGCCAACCCTCACTCCCTGGTATCCCTCCTACCATATCATGGATCACGTGATGCATTATGTTAAATGCGATGAGATCGTTCACGAAAATGAAGAGTAGTAGGATACTCTGTTCTAGGCGAGGATACCATCCTTTGGTCTCCTTAGTGAGTGCACCCTTACCCTGCTAGGCCTGGATCCCACGTATCAAAAAAAAGTTGATTAACAGCAAGCTGAAAATTTGCTAATAGGGCTTTTCATCAATTGTCATTTGTTTCGAGTTCCTGTCATGTTATATATAATATTAATATAGGGCTTTTCATTCACAGTCATTTGTTTCGAGCTTCTGTCCTGTGTCTCATAATATTAATATATCTACATCATACGTTATTGGCATATACCAATGATACAAACCAAAGACATATGACGTAGATATATTAATATAATATGACACATGACAGAAGCTCAAAACAAATGACAATCGATGAAAAGCCCTATACACGGATTATACGGCATATGACAGAAGCTCAAAACAAATGACTGTGAATGAAAAGCCCTATAGCTTAACGGTGTCTAGTCGGACAAACTTTGATGTACGCAAACACTGGAAGTTTTAATTGTGGAACAGTTTAAAAATTTGGAACGTAGATTACTAAAACTCCCTTGTATTTTGTCAGACAGAACATCCAATTGATTTGTTACCCTTTCATTAAACTCTCATGCAAAAATCAGACTGATATTACTAACCAACATGATTCCTGTCATTTGACATGTTCTTCTTGTTCCACTCATTAAAATGCCCAGTTGGTGATAAACACCAGTCTGATTTTTGCATGAGAGTAATGAAATGGAAACAAATCAATTGGAAGTTCTGTCCGACAAAATACATAAAACGTTTTCAAAGTCTGACGTTCCAAATTTTTAACTTATTCCACAATTAATACTTCCCCTGTTCCCATACATCAAAGTTTGTCTGACTAGACACTGTTAATCTATTAACAAATAATTTTCAGCTAGCTATTTTAATCAACTTTTTTTTGGTACGCATTATCCAGGTCTATGCAGTTCCCTTGTTTACCGATCCAAAACTAATGAGTATAAATAAGAACCGAGTACTTACTGTGCCTCTCCCATATTTTCATGAAGTGTCTAAGTAGTTTTATGACTGTAGTTTGTTCATTATTGTATTTTTTTTTGTTTTTATAAATGGGTACAAATATACTGCTTCTCCATTCGTTTAGCATTTGTCCAACTTCCATAATTATATTAAATAAACGTATTAGCCAACTTATTCCTGCCTCTTCTAATGGCTTCCACATTTCCCCAGGAATATCCTGATTCCTTTATTTTTTGAAGTGCTTGAGCCACTTCCTCATGGTCAGTGCGAGTTGACAGTAAAATCAAGTAGGAAGTATATATCAGCACGTCTCACAACAAGGATGGAAAAAATACAGTATGTTTAAGATATACTATGTGAAGACAGACACATGTCTCTGACTCATTAGCTATCATCAGTACAGTATAGCCAAGTTAGAATAGGTCTACGTTAACCTTTCCTTGTTTGAAAAACTCTAAACATTGATTGTTTGAAACATTCCTTTCCTCAGGTAGCTGTAGCTTCCTCCTTGGATGTGTTAGTTGTTGCTCTGGAATCGTTAGGATCTTCTGACATTATTGTCACAAATTGGTTGCATTGCTCCTGTAGTGATCTTTTCCCAAGCTAGCATACACCTCTAGTAGGTATAGCGGTATAGCATACAGAAATGTAGATAAACTGATAATGTTGATTTGTAAACAAAACATCTTCACTAAATGGGTGAAAAAGCTGAATTCTTAGTGTCTGTTATCTGTATTTTGAGGTTGCAGTCATTAAGTTATGGGGCAGAATAAAAAAAAAACTCTGTAGACACATTAACGGACACACTTCACATGTAATCACATCTTCTTAAGGAGTGACTTCATATGCAGTTGTGTCAGTGAATGTATTAATATCAAGCTTTCGCAAAATTTATTTGTTTCATCAAGTCTAAAATAAATTTATAATTCTTTTCTCAGTAAATACAATGAAATTAAGACAAAAAAGCATTGTATTAAAGAAGCATAAAAACTTACAACATGAGCTTAGTCCATTAAATTTTAAACATTATCACTAAACATAAAAATATAAGATTGTTAATCTAGTAGTAATTACAATGTTTTATTTAATTTTATATCACAGTAATAGTTTTTGGCACTGAAATATCTCATAAAAACGGATTACTGGTTGTCTCGTAATCCATCTCGTAACTGAAGTCACTCTAGATTTAAATTATGTCTTTCTGCCACAGCATTTAAGTACATAAATAACCGATTTACAAAATTCATCTTTTCAAAATATAAACATTAAACTTAAAAACAAGCAAAAAGTTGGGTTAACATGAATTAACTGACAGTCAGGACATGACAGAACCCTAATAACATGATACGTAATTTTTTTCATACATCATACCACTTTATACACTTATGTTTTGACGACTGTAATCTGATGTACGTAATTCTGAACTTTACACATGTACGTAATCACTTTACGTAAAGGATACAGCATAGCCCCCAATAATGGTCAACTTGGAAACATGCAAGTGAATGGTACATAGAAATTATTGCTCTGGAACACATGTAATCGAACCGTAAAATAAAATAGTTCTAGTTGTCCAATTGATTTCATATTTTTTTTGGTAAGTACTTGTAGTATTTGTTTGATAGTTTACTAGCGTATTTGGTGAAAAATATAAAATTAGTGATGTTTTTTGAGTGTTGAGTCATACCCGCCTTTTGGCCGGCTTGTCGGTGTACGGTAAAATAAGTCCTTCGCGTATTTGAATAAAAGTACATATTTGTATTATTCCACTTTTATTATTTATACAATTCTTTGTTTCTATTGTAGAATATGGAAAAGAATAGATCTCAAAGACGAAGAAAGTATGGCGCGAAAAGGTATAACAAGCTTGCAAACGCGGAAAAAGAAAAAATACGATCTTTCCACAATAACCGATGAACAAATCGACGAGATCATGAACTCTAATCTTGATTCAGATGACGAGATAGTTTACGATGATGATGATGATAGCACACCCGATCCGGGTTATGACTACGTGTTCACAGCCGAGAACGATGAAATCATTTTTCCTGTTTACGCGAAAATATCATTGATTTGGAACTCTCCATGAACCTTCCGTTGGAGCTAAGTAATATCACTGATGTTAGTGAAGGTTTAGTGGGAGTTTTAGAACCACATGCAAATATATCTACTTCTGAAATGACAACATTAACTTTGCCGGAACTTATTATATCAGAAAATACATCACCAGAAGTTCCAACAACAGATCCGGTTACTCAAATGGACGTTTCAGTATCACCCGTACCGTTAGCATCAAAAAAACCAATTGCATCAACTTCCACACAACTAGCAACAACCACTAAATTCAAACCAAAGAAAAGACCCAGATCCCCGTTACCAACTGTAGAAGCTACGGGACCACAAATAGTACCTACCATCAGCGGGGTGCTTCACTGGCACAGGCATCTAATAAAACACGGAAAGTCACAATGCAATACTAATTTTTTCTCTTTCTTTCAGTTGACCTCATGGAATCTCACATGGGGCGAAGTGAATTGCGCATTAAAACAGTGGATGTAATGAAACGCATCTTTTACCATTTTCTGGATATGGCTGTCATAATTGCGTTCATTTTGTATCAAATCATATAATGAAGATGCTGCGAAAACAGATTTCAAAGAAGGAGCTTCACAGGAGAAAAACATGAGACTATTCCAATTTCGTGTGAAAATTGCTCAAGCTCTGTGCTCTTCTGCTCAGAAAAGACCCATTGATCGACCTTCAAATTCACCGCTCGCTCACTACTAATAGTACTAAAGCTGGTATAAAGGCAGCACATTCTGTTGTAGATGTATGTTACGATGGAATAGATCATGTTCCTGAATGGATTCCAGGTAGTAAAAAGACCTGCAAATACTGCAAGAAATCAGAAACACACACTTTCTGCCTGAAATGTCAACTACATGTATGTCATTAAGGTGACAAAAATTGTTGGAAAGACTACCACGTCCGTCGTTAATGTATTTCTTTCATTAGTATTTACCTGTTAATTTTTTTTATCAAGTTTATATCAATAACAATTTAAATGCTTTTATAAGCAACAAAAAAGCACTAGTTAATTTTTCCCTGTAGAACGATATACCGGCCGTACGGCCGCCATTCTTCTTTTTCACTTTGTGACTGAATCAATAACGATATCAAAAAATTAACTTTCCATTCGTGTTTCACGTAGCAAAATTGCCCCGAAACCAAAATTTCCAGAAAGTTGAACCCCCTATTTCTATTTTGGCGATTAAAGGGTTAACCTAATTTTCTTAAAATTGTTTGTAATCTAGATGTCATATGGTCCATCCTAGCTTTTTTTAATGAAATACCCATTTATTTATTGTGGCTTCACAGCACATCACTGACTCTGTTTTTGACTAACTGCTCACGTCCTTGTTGTGGCTACAATGCACAACACCAACTAAATCTTGCACAACTTCTCACATTACATTACACAAGCTGATCGGTTTAGGTTTAGTCCTCTTAAGCCTTCGTATCTGGGGTTGGTTGACAAGAAGCTGAAGTTCTTAATAGTTGGGATAATTATGGAGTATCTCTTCATGTCTCCTGGCGAGTTTCTTAATTCCATTTGGAATATATTCGACTTTAGGGTGTCTACGTAAATGGTCGTTCCAAACATACCAGTGAGCACCTACAACAGGGTGCATCGAAAAAATAAAAAGTTGGAAACGTTATATCTAATAACGTGAAAAAGTTGCTAGTGTTATTTTTCAGCATATTAGTATTTTTAATTTTTTTCTAAGCGAATTTTCTGCCCCCCCCCCCAACGACCTTGAATTTTATTAAATATCTGATTTTTATGGAAATTTCAATTTATATTATTTGGAATAAAATATGTGCTAACTCGATTTAAGATCAATTAAAGAAAACTTAAAATGTTGTCAATTACAAATTTAAACGATATATTTAAAGTTTTATTTGTTATTTCAGTCTCCCCAACCCCTTTGAAATATCCCGCTTCGTGAGTCCGTGCGTATAATTTTCACTTATGTTTGGTCCGATGCCTTACTTTGTTATTATTGTTGTTTGTAAATTAAAGATTTTTAAAATAGATAAACCAGGACCATGGGGAATAAAACAAGATATGCTGTGGACCGCCCCATTTTTGGGCAACCACCAAATATACCTGAAAATGTTTTACCGAAATACAAACAAGCGATGAAGTTTTGTAGTTGCAAGAGGATAAAAAGCAAGAAAGAGCCAGAATTTTCTGGTATTGCCGAACAGGTTGCAATTAAACTGGAGGAAATATGGAAAAAGGCTTTAATTCTAATAATTTAACATACAAGAATTAGTCAGCTTTTAAAAGCCTATCATAACAAATATATGAAACTAATGAAACCAATTAAGAACAGGCAAAACAGTGAATTTTACAAAAATTAAATTCAGTGTTTTAAGAACACGTAACGATCTTGCAGCATGCAAATGTGACACTCTGATTAATTGTTTTTGTAGCAAATCTCAAAAAGTGCTTCTGGATGAGCGCGAATTTCTATTAAATCAAAGAGGTCCCAGAAAAATGGTGATAAGCTCGATTGATAGGGAAAACAAAAACAAATATAATCAGAGAGAACAACGGTAAGAGAAGAAAGTTACCGATGCAAAGACAAAACTTTAGCTCAAGTAAAAAACAGTACCAAGTTTTATGGTCAATCGATCGTGGAAGAACACATAACACTTGTGCATGAGCCAGTTTGCAAATATTTCGGATATGGGTATCCGCTGTCTGGTATATCAGAAAGTATCAAATCCAGCTATTGCATGTGACGAAACAGTCGTAAATACTGGCGTTAAGGGTGATGTAATATGGCTGTTAGAAGAACATCTTAAAAAACCGCTTCAGTAGTTTGTATGTCTGCGACATTCAAATGATCTACCCCTTGGACATCAAAAGAAGTTTGCCAGTGACCAAATCAAGAAAAAGGTGAGGGTCTTCAAACTTTCTCCTATACAAATTTTGATTCAAACGACTACTTTGAGTTAATTAACTAACAAGAATATCACCTTACAGAACCACCTATATTCTCTAGATTTTCGAGTGACAATCTGCGAAATTTTATTAAGAATCCTAACTTAGACCCTTTTAACATTGAGATTGAGAAATATCACTGCCACAAACAATGTGTAGAACGATGTGTCAAGCTTGTGACACAAGCTTCTCTAGCAGTTTGTGGAGCGTATTCGAGGGATGAATTTATAAAAACTAGAATTGATTTCAGAAAAACTATGCCTCGCGTTAATTCTAAATCGAATAGAATGCTTTTACCATATTTTTTTGTAATATTTATATACCTAATTTTGTACTTTGCTTTATACTTATTTTAGTATTAAAAAACTTGGGTGACGTCAGGGAGAGGGATAAGTTAGGCTATTTTGTTATAAAAAGAATGTTTTAGTATACTTTTCTTAACTAAAATTTTTAATTGCCTTGTTAAACCAGAAAATATTTTTCAATTTAAACCGAATTTATTTATTCAAGTTCTATAAGGTATTACATTTCCCTTACAAAATAAATTCGCATATTAATGTATTTTTTCAAATTTTTAGTTGCTGTGGGGGGCAGAAAATATTTTTTATTTCACCGCAATTTCACTAAAATACTAAATAGTGTGTTAGGTAACTTTTGTGAGCTATTTCATTTTTGTTTCGAAATAATCTTTTTTTTTAAATTTTTAATTGTCTTGGGGGCAGAAGATATTTTCCAATTTCAAAAAAATTTTTCCAAAATACTTAACAGTTGATTGGGCAACTTTTGTAAGGTATTACTTTTCCATCGCAAAATAAAAATTTTTTTTCGCCTTTTTCGATGCACCCTAACCTACAATATTCCTATCCTTAGTATTCGGTTATAAACGCTCCAGCGTTTCTAAATTTCAATAATGGCTTTTTTTTGGTACAGTTATATATGGACCTACAATTATACCCCATAGGTAGGTCCACGCCGGTTTCAATATCTATTTGTAAATCAGTATTTGTTCTGGATACAAAGTTGAGAGTACAGAGAGAGTTTGAGCCAATACATATTTTTGTACTTTATCTTCAACTGAAGAAAGAGAAAGAGAACAAGAAAATGAAAGAGGAAGAAAGACTGTCGAAGCCCTACACAAACTTCTAAGAGCAAAAAGCATCTCCAAAGAGTCAAAATTGAGACTATAACGAACAGTGATCCAGTCGTAGAGTCCTTTACGGAAGAGAAACATGGATTATGAACAAAAATAAAAAAAATATGCGGAACATCTGGGAGCGGAGTGTTCCAAGGAAGATATTCGGGGGAGTAAAAGACGATGAAGACTGTGATGATCTCGTTCGTGACACGTGATGCTCTCGGGTAACAAAATACAGTCGAAGACAAGGTTCGCTTTTTAAGACATTTTTATTTAAAATCAAAACATACAAAAGATACGATAATTAGCCTTAATTACTCGTTTATTTCGTTAATATTTACATACGTATCGGACTTTCGGATCGGGTCGATATGACGATATTTGATACATGAATGAATAATACCGACGATCGCGTGGATTAGGAATTACATTTATTTATTAATATTAAGTGACCAAATCATCACCAGACATAAGATGAAAATGAAGAATCGGTATAAAATAGCTACATGGAAATGGACAGACTAAATATTACTATCATGGGGGTGAGTGAAACAAGATGGCCAAATACAGAGAATTTCATAGCACACGGATACGCAGTTTATTTTTCTGAAAATCAAGACCATATGCATCGAAACGGAGTAGCAATAATTATGAAACAGCATATTAGTAAATATGTGAGTAACTTCATCCCAATGTCAGACAGAGTAATTTTAATACAGCTGAATGCTAAACCTGTAAATATAGGTAAATATCATCCAAGTTTATGCTCCCACTACAGATGCAGATGAGCAAAAAATTGAAGAATTCTACCATCAAATAGAAGAAGTGCGAAAAACAACAAAGAAACACGAAACAACAATAATTATGGGAGACTTTAACGCTAAATTTGGACAAAAGATGACACAAAACATAACCGGAAAGTTTGTCTTGGGAGAGAGAAATCAAAGAGGTAGCGTCCAATAGAATTCTGCCAAGAAAATGACTTCGTCATTACAAATACCTGGTTTCAACTTCCAGAAAGGCGTCTCTACACGTGGAAATCCCCTCAAGATGGACATCAAGGTAGAATAGTACGGAATCAAATAGACTACATCCTAATAAACCATCGATTTCGGAACAATATTAAAGATGTAAAAACTTACCCCGGCGCCGACATAAACTCAAATCATAATTGTCTCTGCTCCAAAATACAAATTAAATTAAAGAAACTAACAAAGTCAACTAAGCCTAGTAAAATATATCTCGACCCCCTTAAAAACACCCAAACGCGCGAACACATTCCATATCACAGCAGATAAATAGTAAATGCACAGAATATCAAATATATCAAACGAAAACAGAACTACTAACGAATGTTGGTACGATATTCAAAACTCGATTTTAGAGGACGTAAGGGAATCTTTAAAACACCTACAATGTTGGCAAAAGAAATGACTGGATGAACCAAGAAATTCTAGACCCGATGGAAGTTCGACGAAAATACAAAAATAGAAATTTATTATCAAATACCGTGAAATCAACAAATTCATAAATGAAAAATTAAACAGGCCAAAGAATCCTGGCTCGAGAATTCATGTAAAGAAATAGAACACCTCCAAAAAAAGCATGACAGTTTTAACCTCCACAAGAAACTTAAATATACCTCCGGAATTAGAAAACAGAAAAATGCTCACGTACTTAAAACCGTAGATGGAAAAATTTGTGATCACGAACAACAGTGCAAAGAATGGGAGAGACACGTCAGTGACCTTTTTGACGATGCTTCTCGAGAAAATGCTCCAAATACTACCTGTGACAGTGACAACCAATTAGACAGAGGTCCCAGTATACTGAAGTCAGAAGTAATAAAAGCAATACAACAAGCCAAAAACAATAAAGCACCTGGACCAGATCAAATCCTGTTGAGCTACTTAAACTTTTAGATGAGGAAAACATTACCTACTTGACTACTTTCTTTAACAAAATTTACAACGAAGGAAAAATACCAGATGATTGGTTGGAGTCACTGTTTATAACATTACCAAAGAAAAGCAGGCCCACCAAATGCAGCGATTTTAGACTAATCAGTTTGATGAGTCACACACTTAAGATACATTTACTTATTATACAAAACCGAGTATTCCTTCTGTGCGAAACTAGAATGGGTAATAAGCAATTTGGATTTCGAAATGGTCTAGGAACTAGAGAAGCACTATTTTGTATGCGCGTTCTATTACAAAAAAGTTGTGAATTCCGAAAGAACGTTTATGTTTGTTTCATCGACTTCGAGAAGGCATTTGACCGAGTACAACATGATACACTTTTCGATTGCCTGCAGGCAGCAGGACTTGACCACTACGATATAAGAATGCTGAAATACTTATATTACAATCAAATAGCCTCTATCCAAATTGGAGACAGTCGTACTGAAAAACTGCCGATAAAACGTGGAGTACGACAAGTTTGTGTTTTATCACCCACCCTTTTTAATCTGTACTCTGAAGAAATCTTTAGAGAGGCTTTGGATGACAGACAAGAGGGAGTAAGGCTATTCGGAAAAGTAATCAACAATATTAGATACGCTGACGATACAGCCATTCTTGCTGAAAATTTACAAGATCTTCAGACACTACTAAATCTAGTCAGTGAAGCAAGTTATCGGAGAGGCCTTAAAATCAACATTTCAAAAACAAAGTGGATGGCAGTTGGAAAGATTAATATAGATCAAGGTCAGATTTCTCTTGATGGAGAGGAGTTAGAACGGGTAAATCATTTCAAGTACCTTGGCAGCTGGTTAAATGTAAATTGTGACTCTGATAAAGAGATAATAACTAGGATCGAAATATCACGGAAGGCTTTTATGACCTGGAAACCAGTTTTATGTAACATAAACCTGTCGATGAATATTCGAAAGAAGGTGCTGAAATGTTATGTGTGGTCTATCCTATTGTATGGTTGTGAGACATGGATGTTAAAAACCACAATGCTAAACAAAATAGAAGCATTCGAATTGTGGTGCTATCGACGAACCTAAAGTTATCGTGGATTTCGCACACTTCCAATGAAGATGTTCTTCAAATGTTGAATTCAGAAGGTCTGCTCATAAGCATCATAAAGAGGAGAAAACCAGAATATTTCGGCCATATAATTAGAGGACCTAAATACCATCTGCTTCGCCTTATAATACAAAGAAAAGTGGAGGGCAAGAGATGGATTGGTCGAAAGAAACTTTCATGGATGCGTAATATTAGACAGTGGTGTGGCTGCACAGTAGAAGAATTATTTCGCGCAGCAGCCGATAGAGAGAGATATCAGGAAATTGTAAACATGATGACGGCCAACGTCTAAATACAGACACGGCACCTAAAGAAGAGAAGATTAATATTAAATGGACGTATAAGAAAAGAACATCTCGCTCACCGCGCCAGATATGTAAGGATAAGGATAGGGTAAATGCAACCGTTGAAATCGTTCAACGCACCAAGACGACGGTGGTTGGAGGATCTCGAAAAATGGTCGGGATATACTCACCTCTTATACCATGTTGTTGTTTATTATTCCCCGTTCAACACACCGAGAATAATAATCCAACTAGGCTTTTCGTTCCGTCTTTTATACTGTCAGAGACGATATAGAAACACGTTTTGCTTAATACATTTGCAAACTCTAGACTCTAGACTTAGACGATAAAATTATATTATCGTCACAAGACGTTTAGAGAAGACGAACAAAGGAAGAGATCAGAGAGTTGTACCGGAAACCAGAATTTTAAATTTTTTATATTTCTTTCGCTAAATAGTTCCAAGAGTTCCTTTATATTCTAAGATAAAAATGTAAATTTTAGCTGTTATATCTAGCATAAATTTAAATAAGTTTTAGCCTTAATATAATCGTGTGCCTTTGGATACCGAGTTATGTTGTTTGAGCATCAAAACTAATAACAACAATTTCGTGTGATCCTTTTGCTTCTATGTCTCGCGTCTCGTTACGTAAACTTTTAATTATGCACCCTAACCAGTCCCACATTTCAATGCACAAAGTCGTGAAAACCATGAAATAATTGCCGGGAGGAGGGCACTCATGCTTTTCGAATAGATTAATTACCCTTGAAGCTTATTAAGGCACTAACGTACAAAAACGCCGAAAGAAGATTTAAAAAATAATTACTAGTTTTTAACAAGTGACTGTCCACAAAGTTTTAAGAGGCACAAAAAATATGAAGCAGAATCTTTTATTAGAATTTTAAATTGCAGCTCAAAAATGGTGTTGCTTGAATTGTTTAATAGTTAAAAATAGAATATTTTTATGCAATGTTATTCAATGAATCCTACTGAAGAAAAAAAAATCCCAAACAACTGGAAGGAATCCGTAACCATTATCCTACACAAGAAAGGGGATAAAGCAGATATAAAAAACTACCGTCCTGTAACACTCCTCAATGTAATGTATAAACTCCTACAAAAATTTTAACTGTGGTTACAAAGATCACCAGAATTTAATATACTGGACTGATTTTTTTGGGGTTACGTTATTAATAAAGTTTATAAAATACCTCCAACAACAAGGGATGAGATGAAAAATATGCTTCGTAGTGTAAGTAGCTCATTCAATGATCATTATTAGGCGTGCATAAATGTGTTAGGAGGTAATTTTGAACACCATATGAAATTAAATATTAAAAATATTTTATTAAAAGTAGCTTTTAATTTTTCCAAACATGTTTTTTTGCAAAATTTATTACTGATAAATTATTTTTCTATATTTATTTATTACATTGTTATATTTACATACAAAAGTAGCGTTAACTGTCTTCACAAAATGTTGCATTTTGTGTTTTTGTGTTTTTTTGAAAAATTTATTACTAACAAATTATTTTTCTCTATTTATTTTTTACATGTACATACAAAAGTAGTTTTTAATTGTTTCAAAAATGTTGCACGTTGTGGTTGCGTTTTTTTTGTAAAATGTATTACTAATATTTTTTTTATTTGGTGCATTGTTACATTGATTACCGGATTGATAATCAGTAATCGTCAATTGTCAATTCAGTCATGGCTTACTTGAAATTTGGAAAAATTTGGACACCTAAAATAATTTCCTCTGAAAAATAAAAATATCTCGAAAACTAAGAAATTTTGACATAGGGAATGTTATATAAAAATTAAAGTACGGTAATGATACTTTTTAATAGTGATATAAAATACAGGTTGTTCCATTTAAAATTACTGAGAAAATAATGTACTTGCGTTTTGACTCACCCTGTATTTGATATAAAGAAAATTAGCAATGTCAATAATTTTTGAAAATTTTGACAATAAATAAAAAAATATGGCTTTAATAAATCATTGCTGTGCTTATTTTTATTTATACAGTGAGTTGAACTTGTTACGATTTTCATATAAAATTGGTTATAACTTTGTAAATACCCTGTATAACATAACAAACCTTTATATTTTTGTGATAGAGAAGTTAACAGGATTTCGAATATAAAATAAAATATAGGGTATTCCATTTAAAAAAACATAAGTTTGGTCTGCCACTGTGTTATCGAACACCCTGTAACATTCTAACTAATTTTGTAATGTGAAGCTCAAAGTTGGCTACAATTTTTGATATTGACTTTTATTGATATCTATTAGCATAGCGGATCTATTGAGCTTTACCCCACTAATAAATCACCCTGTATAGCGTTCGTAAATTTCGAAAAGGCTTTCGACAGTGTCGAATATTAAGCTGTGGAAAGTTCTTTGATTAACAGCAGAATTGACCACAGATATACGGACCTAATGCTAATAGCCAATATACAGGGTGTCCAGAAACTCTCCCGACAAACGAATACAGGAGATTCTTCAGATAATTTTAAGACAATTTAACCCGATTTATCTAGTCCGAAAATGCTTCCTAAGGGAGCTAGAGCTCTTTAAAGATGGCGTATTGGAATTAGTTTTTCTTAAATATCGCCAGAACGCTTCTATTTAGAAAAACGAAAACAGGTACACATATTTATCTTCTAGATATAAATCGATTACATTAATTACAAATTTGTAGTACCGGTCATAGGCGCCCCTTTTTTAGTAGGGCAACGGTTATTTTATCGCATAACTTTTTTGTCTTTAACTTCTAAGCATTTCTGACACTGGATTATTAAATTGTGAGGTATTCTAGTACGAAAAGGTACTCTTGCTTTAAGTCGGTAGAATGCACCGTTTTCTAGAAAAATCGATTTGAAAATTTTTCGTTTGTTGAATTTGAAAAAAAAATATTTAGAAAAACGAAAACTGGTATGTTTATTTATCTGTCAGAAATAAATCGATTTCCTTAGTTGAGAAATTCTACTACCGGTCATATGCGTCCGTTTTGGGTAGGTCAACGGTTATTTTATCGCATAGGTCTTTTGTCTTTTTTAAGCATTTTTGATATTTTATGATTAAATAATGAAGTATTCTAGAACCAAAAGTTACTCTTGCCTTAAGTCGGTAAAATACACCGTCTTTTTTTGAAAAAATTTTTCAAATTTTTTTCAAATTCAATAAACGAAAAATTTTCAAATCGATTTTTCTAGAAAACGGTGCATCTTACCGACTTAAAGTAAGAGTACTATTTAGTGCTAAAATACCTCACAATTTAATAATCCTGTATCAAAAATGCTTAGAACTTAAATACATCAAAGTTATGCGATAAAATACCCGTTGCCCTAACCAAAACGGGCGTATATGGCCGGTACTAGAAATTCGTAATTAATGGAATCGATTTATTTTTGGAAGATAAATAAGCGTACCAGTTCAAAGAGCTCTAGCTTCTTTAGGAAGCATTTTCGGACTAGGTAAATTGGGTTAAATTATCTTAAAATTATCTGAAGATTCTCCGGTCTTCGTTTGTCGGGAGAGTTTTTGGACACCCTGTATATAAGAAAGCCAAAACAATAATTAAAGTATATGAAGTAACAAAATCAATACAAATAAATAGAGGCATGAGACAGAGTGGCACAATGTCACCGAAACTTTTCAATCAGGCTCTGGAAGATATTTTTAAAAGATTAGAATGGGAAGAAAAAGGTATAAAAATTTATGGACAACGCTTGAACCATCTAATATGCACTGATGACATCGTATTGATAACCGATAGAAAAGAAGGATTGTTTGAAATTATGAAAGAACTGGACATAAAAGTTGGAAAGATAGGCCTTAATATGAATTACAGCAAGACCAAAATCATAACAAATACAGATGAGGACATCACAATGAGGGTCGGTAAGATGAAATAGAATAAGTTAATGATTAGATATATCTCGGTCAAATTATAAAACTTAACAAGGAAAACCAAACATCAGAGATCAAAAGGTGAGGTAGACTGGCATGGGCGGAATTTGGCAAACTAAGTTACATCCTTAAAAACAAGAAATATCCACAAAATCTTAAGACCAAGGTATACAATCAATGCGTACTCCCTGTTCTCACCTATATTATGGTTCCTAAACGTGGACGTTTGCAAAAGCAAACATGGACAAAATCATAAAAACGCAAAGAGCAATGTAAAGATAAATGTTGCATATAAGACTAATGGATAAAAAAGAGTGGATAAGAGAGAAAACAAAAGTTAGGGATGTTAGACAAGAAGTTTCAAAACTGAAATGGAGATTTGCCGGATACAATATAAGACAAAAAGAAGACCGATGGAACAAAATTCTTATGTGAGTCATGAGGAACTGTACATACTCCTACCTCGTATAGAGGGCCCTATGGGGAATAACAAATGACCATTAAAAAGTGTCTGCTCCCATTGTTTAATAATATACAGGGCGAGTGTCGCATTTTGACAGAAATTTATATTCGTCATAATTTTTGAATGGTCAGATCGATGTGTCTCTTATTTTGGTCAATAGTTACACTATTACCACCTAATCAACTGATTTACTCAAACTAGAAAAAAATCAGGTCCGGCTTTAAAAAATTAGTTCGTTTGGGTCTTAGAAAAAATTTCACCCTGTATACGCTTTTTGAAAACCCTAATATTAATTTTACAAATTAGACAAATAGGCAATTAAAATGACATATTTATTTTTTCCCCACACGATTACTTAATTTTTTATAAAAAAATCAAATTTGACTATCAATTAAAAATTTGGTAAAGTGAACCGTAGATTTAAAAAAAATTAACTTTTATTACAAAAATTAATTTTTTTAAACCAATATTTGATTTATGTTACCACCCAATCAAACAATAATTAAAGTATATGAAGTAACAAAATCAATACAAATAAATAGAGGCATGAGACAGAGTGGCACAATGTCACCGAAACTTTTCAATCAGGCTCTGGAAGATATTTTTAAAAGATTAGAATGGGAAGAAAAAGGTATAAAAATTTATGGACAACGCTTGAACCATCTAATATGCACTGATGACATCGTATTGATAACCGATAGAAAAGAAGGATTGTTTGAAATTATGAAAGAACTGGACATAAAAGTTGGAAAGATAGGCCTTAATATGAATTACAGCAAGACCAAAATCATAACAAATACAGATGAGGACATCACAATGACGGTCGGCAAGATGAAATAGAATAAGTTAATGATTAGATATATCTCGGTCAAATTATAAAACTTAACAAGGAAAACCAAACATCAGAGATCAAAAGGTGAGGTAGACTGGCATGGGCGGAATGATCTAACTAACTGATTTAATCAAACTAGAAAAAAATCAGGTCCGGCTTTTAAAAAATCAGTTCGTTTTGGTCTTAAAAAAAATTTCACCCTGTATACGCTTTTTGAAAACTCTAATAGTAATTTCACAAATTAAACAAATAGGCAATTAAAATGGCATATTTATTTTTTTCCCCACACGATTATTTAATTTTTTATTAAAAAATCAAATTTGTCAAAATCGCAATTTTACCATAAAAATAAAAAAAAATGAAACAACGTTTTTCTTAAAATTAAAAGTTTCACCATTTCTTTTTTCTATAACACGTCTAGATCTAAAACTCCCCATAACACTTCTCTTTGGACTCTATAGTTTAACATAGACGTGATCAAATAGATAAATTTTAAATTTTTTCACTTAATTTTTGCGATTTAACTTTGCAATTCACGAAGCTGCACCTTTTATTTTTAAAAATTCATAACTTTTACGAGAAGAAGACTGAAAGTCTACAACAATTGTACCATTCACAATGGTAAGAGATAAGTGCTGTAAAAATTTCAGAAAAAAAAATTAAAATGGTTGTAACGAGTTAAACCGTGATTTTATCTTTTTTTTTTTCATTTTTAGGTTAAAATTCCGATTTTGACAAATTTTATTTTTTAATAAAAACTTAGGTATAGTAAACCCAATTTGTCTGCAACCGTGAGGAGAAGAGATGACAGACGTTTGTTTATGCGGAGAAAGTGACCTTGAGGGTTTTTGTTAACTCTGTTTACCTGTAATCGTGTGGGGAAAAAATAAATATGCCATTTTAATTGCCTACTTGTCTAATTTGTAAAATTCATATTAGAGTTTTCAAAAAGCGTATACAGGGTGAAATTTTTTTCTAAGACCAAAACGAAATAATTTTTTAAATTCGGTCCTGATTTTTTTCTAGTTTGAATAAATCAGTTGATTGGGTGGTAACATAAATTAAATATTTGTTAAAAAAAATTAATTTTTGTAATAAAAGTAAATTTTTTTAAATCTATGGTTCACTTTACCAAACTTTTAATTAGTATTCATAGTCAAACTTGATTTTTTTATAAAAAATTAAGTAATCATGTGGGGAAAAATAAATATGCCATTTTAATTGCCCATTTGTCTAATTTGTGAAATTCATATTAGAGTTTTCAAAAGCGTATACAGGGTGAATTTTTTTCTAAGACCCAAACGAACTAATTTTTTAAAGCCGGACCTGATTTTTTTCTAGTTTGAATAAATCAGTTGATTGGGTGGTAACATAAATCAAATATATGTTAAAGAATATTAATTTTTGTAATAAAAGTTAATTTTTTAAATAGATGGTTTACTTTACCAAACTTTTAATTTATGTAGATAAGGACACACCATTAAACTTGATAAAAATAATAAACTTAAAAATAAAACTCATAACTAAATTAAAATTCATGGTGACGTTTCAATTATTACTTTAATCATCGTCAGAATAATAAGTTTCTTGAGCAGATGCTTTAAAATAATTTTAAAGGAACAAACAATAATTAATGAAAACGTAAAAAATGACATTGACAATCATTGAGTTGTAAATTAATTAAGTCAATTAATAATTAATGCTTTAAAATAAATTTACAGGAACAAACAATAATTAATGAAAACGTAAAAAATGACATTGCCAATCATTGGGTTAAGTCAATAATTTCAAACACGCCATGTCTTGTTGCGTGTTTAAGGGTGGCTTCAAAAGAAATATGGATAATTAATTAATTGACAACCCAATGATTGTCAATGTCATTTTTTACGTTTTCATTAATTATTGTTTGTTCCTTTAAAATTATTTTAAAGCATCCGCTCAAGAAACTTATTATTCTGACGATGATTAAAGTAATAATTGAAACGTCACCATGAATTTTAATTTAGTTATGGGTTTTATCTTTAAGTTTATTATTTTTATCAAACTTTTAATTCATAGTTAAATTTGATTTTTTTATAAAAAATTAAATAATCGTGTGGGGAAAAAATAAATATGTCATTTTAATTGCCTATTTGTCTAATTTGTAAAATTAATATTAGAGTTTTCAAAAAGCGTATACAGGGTGAAATTTTTTCTAAGAACCAAACGAACTAATTTTTTAAAGCCGGGCCTGATTTTTTTCTAGTTTGAATAAATCAGTTGATTAGGTGGTAATAGTGTAACGATTGACAAAAATAAGAGACACATCGATCTGACCGTTCAAAAATTATGACAAATATAAATTTCTGTCAAAATGCGAAACTCGCCCTGTATATTATTAAACAAGGGGAGCAGACACTTTTTAATGATCATTTGTTATTCCCCATAGGAGCCTCTATACGAGGTAGGAGTATGTACAGTTCCTCATGACTCACCCTGTATAAACGAAGCAGAGGAAGGCCACAAATGAGATGGGCAGATGATGTCAAGAAGCACGTGGGCTCTAGGTGGATAACTGTAGCGACAGACAGAGAAGAATAGAAGAGGATTGGGGAGGCCTATATCCAAAGATGGACCTAAGACGGCTAATTAGATAGATAGATCCAATGAAATACTAAATCTCCTAAATTTTATCATCATCATATTCTACCTTTATTTTTATGCGGGGTCGGTTTCCTAATTATATTTCTTCATAAGATTCTATTTTGGGTCATACTAATATTAATTGTCTTTAGAGACATATACCCTTTACCGTCCTATATTAAAAATCTAATCAGATCATCTTAATCTTCTCCTCCTACTACCCCCCAGGAACTTGCAAATCGGCGGTTTTGGATTCATAGAAAAAATCCGATGATTAACATTTTAACGTTGAACCTTGCTGAACCATATTAACTTAAGCTCTCCCATTTTGGCATCAATTGCTGCCACCCCTAGACTTTCTCTAATATCCTCATTCTTAATTTTATCCTTTTTTGTGACTCGACTCATTCAAGGAGCAGTCGCGCTCACTTCTGTAACGTGAACAGTCGCGTGTTAGATTTTATCTCACAATACGAATTTAAATACGAATTTACAACAAATTTTATTTTATAGTATTTTTATTTACTAGTCTAGGCGCCAAATAGAGGTCACCGTGTCATTTTCAATTCTGATGGACAAACTCAACGGTTTCTTATGGATTTTGGGCTGCTGATTACGAATTTCGAGGGGGGATTTCGATCCGAGTGGTCAAAAAATTGTTATAAACAATTTAATTGTTTATAAGGCTCTGGCTCATAAACTAAAAGAGATAAAAAAATGTTTCAAATAAAATTTGTTCCCTAATAAAAAACGAGGAAAAAACCGTTTACTAAACTTAAATCCGACAAGTAGAACTCAAGATATTGTAAAATTAGTGCACAATGCAAATTGCAAATTGCAAAATAAGTATTTTTCGCAGCTTTACCGATCGTAACTCGGCTTCTACGCATGCAAATGAGCCTTATGAGGTGTCCTTTTAAAGCTTAACTAAGAGGCTCTTAAACAAAGTTTGTTAAATTATTTGATCTTCATTTGTTTTAAAGTTACACCCGTTTGAAGTTATAACTTTCTTAAAAAAATTGTACATTAATTTGTTTATAAAGGTTTCAAGCAAACTTGAGCTATAAACATTTATATTTTAATTAACAATAATGATAAAACAACTCAAAAGGAACAATTTGAGCTTACGAAAATGTTCGTAAGTTTATTTTTGGCTAAGATGTCGATATTTTAATGGCGCGCTATGAGGCGCAAGATTGGCTCACAGTCAAGTAAGTATGTATTCTTCGACGCTTTATCGATCGTAACTCGGCTTCTACGCATGAAAATGAGCCAATATGTGCTATCCATATAAAAATGGATCGAGTTCTTTTGCAGCATCATCATTGCATATAAAACGAGCATTTATGATATAGCGGCATACACACAATTGACCGGCCTTGATGATGCTGCAAAAGAACTAGATCCACTTTATATGGATATCATATAGATAATTAGACTCTGAAGCCTCAAAAAGTTTTAGTTTTACTGCCTACAAGAACAGACTTGTACCACCATGTAACT
This sequence comes from Diabrotica virgifera virgifera, assembly GCF_917563875.1. NCBI lineage: Eukaryota > Metazoa > Arthropoda > Insecta > Coleoptera > Chrysomelidae > Diabrotica > Diabrotica virgifera. Next base: position 95,799,247 of record NC_065446.1, on the reverse strand, counting down.
GTTAAAATTTCGCTAAGAACTTATGCAGATGTAAAAAAGCTGATATTCCCTGTATATCTCTATGCAGATTTGCAGATGCATGAATAAAATGTTTGTAAAAATAGTATTAATAAATAATATCAACTTACTTGTTAGTTATACTTCTGAAATATTAGTTTTTAATGTTTTTTCTCATTTAGTGCAACAAATAGAAGACAATGTAAATATAATGAAAGGTGATACGAGGTACAGTATCATGATTTAATTATAAGAATTATATGATAACATTTTATTAGGATCTTCAAAAATAAAAAATGAAGATAACGTATGTATACATAGAAATTATAATTTGCATCGAGAAGTTAGCGCGTGAACCTTTACGCGGTGAGCCGATCTTGCGCCTCATAGCGCGCGCCATTAAAATATCGACATCTTGGCCAAAAATAAACTTATGAACATTTTCATAAGCTCAAATTGTTCCTTTTGAGTTTTTCTATCATTATTGTTCATTAAAGTATAAATGTTTATAGCTCAAATTTGCTTGAAACCCTCATAAACAAATGAATGTACAATATTTTTAAGAAAATTGTAACTTCAAACGGGTATAACTTTAAAACAAATGAAGACCTAGTAATTTAACAAACTTTGTTTGGAAGCCTGTTAATTAAGCTTTAAAACGACACCTTCTAAGACTTATTTGCACGCGTATAAGCCGAGTTACGATTGATAAAGCTTCGAAAAATACTTATTTTGCAATTTGCATTGTGCACTAATTTTATAATATCTTGAGTTCTAATTGTTAGATTTAAGTTTAGTAAACGGTTTTTTCTTCGTTTTTTATTAAGGAACAAATTTTATTTGAAACATTTTTTTATCTCTTTTAGTTTATGAGCCAGAGCCTTATAAACAATTTATAAACAATTAAATTATTTATAACAATTTTTGACCACTCGGATCGAAATCCCCCCTCGAAATTCGTAATCAACAGCCAAAAATCCATAAGAAACCGTTGAGTTTGTCCATCAGAATTGAATATGACACAGTGACCCCTCTGGCGCCTAGACTATACTTGCTATGTTCGAAATATTAGGTACTTACGAAAGGCACTTACGAAATTTTTTCAAAATTGAAAAATGTTTCATCAAATTATCGCGAAAAAGGAGAAAATGTTAGATTTTATCTAACGGTGCGACTGCTCGCGGGTTAAAGCATTCTCATTTCCACCACAGGTATTCGTTATTCCTCTTTCTTTTTAACTTCACGGCATTCAGTTTCGTACACCATATCTGGTCGTATGGCAGTTTTATAAAAATTTTCTTTAGGAAAAAATTAGAAATCTTTCAGTACACAGTACACCTCTCACTTCGTTCCACTTCAACCATCCCACCCACATTCTACTGCGTTCATCTTCATCTAGTTGCCCATTACTCTAAAATACCGATCCTAGGTAAAATACTTAAATAGATTACTCATTATTTTACCAACCAAACTCATTGTTTTATTTGTAGTAACACCATCTTTAAAAAAAATTCCAAATACTCTGTTTTTATCATACTTAGTATTAAACCTTTTTCATTATTTGCAGTGCTTTCGACTGTTGTGAGTTAAACCACCCTTAAATATCAGATTAAAAGCTTACAATCAAATACAGTGATAAGCGCGCTAATACCTGAAAAAAAAAACGAAAAAAATGGACAACATAATGCGTTGTGCAATAAAAAGAGATGAAAATAGTAGAGATGGGAAATTATCGGGACTAACCTATAAAACTTTACCATTTATGATAGTTTCCCACCTTTAAATGTTACTCTTCATAAGGAATCGGGATAAACGATCAAAGAGTTAATAACATCCGCTGTGCAGATGATACTGTTTTAATGACCGATTCGGACCATAGTCTCCAGATACTGTTAAATAGGGTTAATGAGAGTTGTGAAAAAAAGGGGATGAAGACCAATACTGCGGAAACCAAAGTTATGAAAATATCAAGGAACAAAAATGTACCCCTTCCAATATATGTGAACCACCAACAGTTTGAATACGTAAACTAATACAAATATCTTGGCTGCTTGTTCAACAATCAACTTGATTATAAACAAGAAGTAAGAGTGAGTATAGAGGTAGCCCGACAAGACTTTATGAAAATGACAAGCTTACTTTGTAACAGTAGCATTAATATCAGCCTTAGATGTCGTTTTCTGCATTGCTATGTATGGCCATTGGTTTTGTATGGAACGGAGGCCTGGACACTCAACATAACGCTGATGAATAAGTTATAGAAGCCTTTGAACTCGGCTTTATAGAAGAATCTTGTAAATATCTTGGACAACCCACACCACCAACGAAAATGTTCTGAGGACAATAGGTACAGATAGGGAGCTACTAAAGATCATCAAACTTGGAAAAGTTAGCTACCTGGGACACATAATGAGAAACCAAAAGTGCCGCCTTGCGCAACTGATCATCCAGGGTATGATTGAAGGAAAACGGGGTCCCGGTAGATGCCAGATTTCAGATGCCAGCACCACAAGAAGAAGTAAACATCCAAAATGGAATTATCAATTTATTAGGGGCGAATCGGCTATTGGTGTGCACCTAAGGCAAATTCAGGATATTTCACAAACTTGAAACATTTCCGTTTCCAAATTTTTTGAAGATATACTTCAAAGGCTTAGGTGCATTGGTAGGGACCGCATTTAATGAATGGTTGAACAGTAGAAGAGTGAGAGGCGAAATTTCCAATTGATGTATTGCACACAAATACCCGACCTATTCGGCTAATAGTGCGCATATGTCGGATAACTGTGCGCAATAATAAAACTTACAAATAACCTTCGAAAATGTAGTTTATTGAACATAAATACTAAAGGAACAAACAAATACATGGAAAAAGATAAGAAACCAAGTTACAGATATTTAAAAAAATCTAAGTATTGCAGAAGTCACAAATAATATATTATTCTGGACTATCCTGTCGTATACACATGGCATGAGACCAATACTGCGGAAACCAAAGTTATGAAAATATTAAGGAACAAAAATGTACCCCTTCCAATATATGTGAACCACCAACAGTTTGAATACGTAAACTAATACAAATATCTTGGCTGCTTGTTCAACAATCAACTTGATTATAAACAAGAAGTAAGAGTGAGTATAGAGGTAGCCCGACAAGACTTTATGAAAATGACAAGCTTACTTTGTAACAGTAGCATTAATATCAGCCTTAGATGTCGTTTTCTGCATTGCTATGTATGGCCATTGGTTTTGTATGGAACGGAGGCCTGGACACTCAACATAACGCTGATGAATAAGTTATAGAAGCCTTTGAACTCGGCTTTATAGAAGAATCTTGTAAATATCTTGGACAACCCACACCACCAACGAAAATGTTCTGAGGACAATAGGTACAGATAGGGAGCTACTAAAGATCATCAAACTTGGAAAAGTTAGCTACCTGGGACACATAATGAGAAACCAAAAGTGCCGCCTTGCGCAACTGATCATCCAGGGTATGATTGAAGGAAAACGGGGTCCCGGTAGATGCCAGATTTCAGATGCCAGCACCACAAGAAGAAGTAAACATCCAAAATGGAATTATCAATTTATTAGGGGCGAATCGGCTATTGGTGTGCACCTAAGGCAAATTCAGGATATTTCACAAACTTGAAACATTTCCGTTTCCAAATTTTTTGAAGATATACTTCAAAGGCTTAGGTGCATTGGTAGGGACCGCATTTAATGAATGGTTGAACAGTAGAAGAGTGAGAGGCGAAATTTCCAATTGGTGTATTGCACACAAATACCCGACCTATTCGGCTAATACTGCGCATATGTCGGATAACTGTGCGCAATAATAAAACTTACAAATAACCTTCGAAAATGTAGTTTATTGAACATAAATACTAAAGGAACAAACAAATACATGGAAAAAGATAAGAAACCAAGTTACAGATATTTAAAAAAATCTAAGTATTGCAGAAGTCACAAATAATATATTATTCTGGGCTATATCCTGTCGTATACACATGGCATGAGACCACTGACAATATATCGAACACTTGCACCATACCTCGTCTTCTTTGCTACCATCACCACAATACACACACAAATCATTTTGATCTGACAAGAGATCTTCCAACTCATCATCATGGCACAGTTCACTTTCTGAAATAACTTCGGAGCTGTTGTGTCCAAAAATTTTCCTTTTTGTACCTTTTTTCAATTTCGTGGTTTTCTCTTTGCCCTTTTCTCTACTTTGACCGTTGTTTAACGCTTGTTTACGTTCTATGACGCAGTCTATATAAAATGCCTTTATATACCTTGCCGGCTAATGGTGCGCAATGCGCACCATTAGATGACGTTACACTTCACCAAATAACACAAAATTTAATAAAAACAAAAAGAATCGAGCAAAACTAACTATATCAGTGTTTAAAATGGTAAATAAATAAAAGATATAAGCACTATTTAAACTATATTTCTGTCAAGAAATAGTTATTTTCCTAACAAGTGCAGAAAGTCATTCTTTTCCGCACGCGACTGCAGTTTGCCGAACGACGCGAAGCGGGAGTTCGGCAAGCAGTCGAGTGCGGAAAAGAGACTTTCTGCAAGAGTTAGGAACAATATTTTTTCTAAGAGTCTTTAAAAAATTACAAAATCTTAATCAATTAATTTAATTAATATGAAAATACATACACAAATTAATTCTTTGACAAGGTTGTCAAAACCAAACTTTCAATGTAATTAGTTAGCATAACGATGATCTTGGTTTCCATGACGATGATTCAAAACGACTGTTATTGTCTACCGATTTGACTTTCGAATATTATGTCAAAATAATTTTATTTCATCGAATTGTCGCGTTAATTTCATTAAAACAGGAACACAATAAGATATATCTGAAATAAATTAGTAAATAATATCTAAATATTAGTTTATTGCATATATTATAATTACTTTAAGGCCATATTAACATATCTAAATTAACACGAGTGCGGAAAAGTAACACGCGTGCGGAAAAGTGAAACTTTCTAAACTAAAATGCGCGAAAGTAGACATTTTTGCACGCTCGTAGAAAAAAAGTTATCGCTTATTTTCTCAGTCACAAACAATATCATATCACGCGAAAACATGCAAACGATAACTGCCAACCGGTAAAGTATCTCCTGACGTTCGTTTGTGTCTGATAGATCTGGCAGTTGCTTTTATAGATGACCCGATAATATAGTTTTTGCAATTTTATTAAATAGGAGATTAGAAACATTGATGCGCACAATTAGCCGACTCTCCCCTATGTGATAGAATCCAATACAGTTGATCTAATGAAAATGCAGTTAAGGAAAAACCTGCTGACAAAGGTTTTAACAAAACATGATTACCCGTTGTTATTCATAAACCAGGAATTTCACAATATTCAATAAACGAAACAACAAAACACTGCAAGCAATCCAGAAATGCTCACGATTTGTATTATAAGAACCATTTCAGAGAAAATATACCTAACGTATTTTCAATTAAAATTTTAGTTTAATCCCATTAAATCTACTAGTTAATCTATATTTTATGTGCATGTATTTATAGCCGTCAGTATTTTCCCGTCTGGCGAATTTGTATGTTGCAGCTGTTGCGTTTACTTTCAACTCCCTCGCTGCATGAAACAACTCAAAACCAGCAATGTCTCAAAAGGAAAACAAATAAGAACAAATTTAGATGTAGTGGCCTTTGAAGGGGAGTAAACTAAAAATATCGCGTACATTTTTAAAACCAAGACTGCCATATTTCACGTCGGGGAAATTATGTGGCGAAGGAGGTTAATATTTTGTTGACTTATTTATATTACTTACGGGTGGTACACAATTTAGTTCGGGGTTTTATGATAAAAGGTAAGAAAGATAGTAAAGATGACCAAAAAAAAATTTTCTGGCTGTAAAATAAAAATGAAATAACAGGATCGTACCAATTTTCGATATATACTTTAATAATAGTCGTATATAATATCACAAGAGAGAAAATTTTGCCGGCAATATTTTCGACTGGCATGAAAGTTTGTTGCCTGGCAATTTTCGCGAATTAAATTACCAAAAGGCAACGAACTTGAATGAAACCAGGAGAAAATTTTGCCGGAAATAATTTTCTCTCGAATGATATTCGACAAGACTATTTCACGAGACAATTAATGCACCATATCAACGAAATATAATCTTTATTTATTTATTTATTTATTTATCTTTATTTATTATCTGTCATAATTTTGTCGCTGAGATTTCACGTCGTTAAGGAGTTTTGTCAGTAGGAAACGAAGCGTTGCTATGCCGTTTTATCAGTTAAAAACAGTCTAGTGAAATAGTCAAATAAATACCCAAACAATTAAAATAAATATTGTTCTGAATCTATCTCCTTGTGACATTTTTATAATTAACTATTTAGATGGGAAATAAGCCACAATTAAATTGAAAAAAATAATTTTATTAACGCTTCGACGCCCAAATCGGGTGTCGTTGTCAAAATACAAAATACTACTAAATTAAACAAAAATGTTTTTGCTTAGTAAAAAATTCTTCTAATAATTTATTTAATCTGACTCATTTATATCGGCAATTCAGACATATACTCCTGGCCAAAAAAAAACCGGACACCTTAAAAAGGGTCATTTTTGATGTCTCGAAGAGATTAAACCTGTTGTACGATTTTAGTGATTTTTTTAATATGTTATAGCCTTATTCTCTAAGCATATGGATGTAGTAACAGTGTTGCTGAACAGCTAAATGTCATTGTATACCGGGTTTAACAATAATACTGTGTTTTTTCCTGAAAGTTCGTAACACCCTGTGGAATATTCTAGCATTTAAAAAATATTGAAATTAAAACTCAGTTGTAGCCCTAGCCTCTCTTAACATTCTGCTTTTTGACTCATTCACTTATGTTGGATAATGAAAAAGTTAGGTACTTTGACAAGTAGCCATGTTCTTCATCAATATAGGGTGTTTCTAAATAAGTACGACAAACTTTAAGGAGTAATTCTGCATGAAAAATAATGACCGTTTGATTTATAAACATATTTCTGCAAATGCTTCGTTTCCAAGATACCGAGTGTTCAATTTTTTCTTATACACTTACGATTTATTTATTGCTCTAAAACCGGTTGAGATATGCAAATGAAATTTGGTGGGTTTTAAGAGGCAGTCATTTTTGACGTACAATTATGTATTTTATATTCACCATTCGCGTGCATACGGGTCATATGACCCGGTTGTATTACCTGTATGCACGCCAATGGCGAATTTACAATTTTTAATTGTATGTCAAAAAATGTGAAATAACTACCTCTTAAAACCTGCCAAATTTAATTTGCATATCCCAACCGGTTTTAGAGCATTAAATAAATCATCAGTTTGTAAGAAAAAATTCAACATCCCGTATCTCGGAAACGAATCATTTGCGGACATTTATAAAGCAAACTGTCATTCTTTTTTCATGCCGAATTAACCCTTAAAGTTTGTCGCACTTATTTAGAAACACCCTGTATTGATGAAGAACATGGCTAGTTGTCAAACTACCTAACTTTTTTATTATCCAACATAAGTGAATTAGTCAAAAAGCAGAATGTTAAAAAAAGCTAAGGCTACAATTGAGTTTTAATTTCAATATTTTTTAAATGCTAGAATATTCGACAGGGTGTTACGAACTTTCAGGAAAAAACACAGTATTATTGTTACACCCGGTATACAATGGCATTTGCATGTTCAGCAACACTATTACTACATCCATACTCTGAGAGAAGAAGGCTATAACATATTAAAAAAATCACTAAAATCGGACAACAGGTTTAGGAGATTCGAGACATCAAAAATGACCCATTTTTAAGGTGTCCCATTTTTATGGCCAGGAGTGTATATTATACTTTTTGAAGTAGAAGACTTTAAAAGGATATTGCCAATATTTATGAGTTCCGCTCCTGGGACGACTTTACTGAAAGATAGTTCATTCGATTACATGGAATCAACCCCAACTCAAGAATATCCGCCACAAAAAAATCATAGCATGTGATCTGTCTTTAAATGTTTTTTTAGGAAATTGAGGAAATTGAAATCAGACGTGGGGTGAGAGGGATGCGTGTTGTCGCCAATTCTTCTAAGGCCTACTGGGAAGAGATCTTGAAAAAACCTTTTGAGGGTGAAAAAGCCGGAATAAAGATAAATGGAGTTCCCATTAACAACATATGCGGATATGACACTATTCCGGTGGGTGAGTTGCCGGAATTTATTGAAATGAATGTAATAAAAAGAACGATAAATATTTTATTTATTGTAACGAAAATGTGTTTCGCCTTGGTCTCGGAAGAAAAGGTGGATGTTAGCGACGGCCAGACCTAGTGATTTATTGACAGCTGGTCAAAGTAAAAGAAACACAAACATATGTATCGTTTGTGGTTTTTTTCTTCAGTAACAACTCAGCAGGCAAACGCATCGGGTCTGGTCGTCGCTAACATCCACCTTTTCTTCCGAGACGAAGGCGAAACACATTTTCGTTACAATAAATAAAATATTTATCGTTCTTTTTATTACATTCATTTCAATTAAATTCCGGCAACTCACCCATCGGAATATTGGTGACCCCCGCGAGTATTTAAACCGCCGCGAAAATTTAACAAAAGTTAGTGTTAATAATATATTTTTGCCGGTTAATAATATACAGTGAACATCAACAATAACGACCAGTGCCAACAATAGTGTTTCAGATCGGATTGCAGTGGCCATCGGGAAATTGACAGCCGAATTAGCTGACATGAAAATCCAGCTAGCTAGCTTGTCGCATGCTCGAGCACACGCTAACACATACCGTCGAAACCGCAGCAACTCAAGACGAAGACCATATCCTAGAGACAGTAGCTACAGTAGGGAACATAATAGTGACATATTATGTTGGTATCACTACCGTTTTGGTGACCAAGCTCAAAAGTGCTCTCCTCCGTGCAAGCAGCAGGGAAACGTCGCGGGAAGTCGGTAAATGCGGCATCCGATCGAAGCCCAAAGTCTCGCCGCCTTTTCGTGACAGACTATGATACAAAAAAACAGTTTTTAATCGACACCGGAGCCGATCTGTGAGTTTTCCCGCGAAAATATGTACGGGCTGCACGCGAAAGACTTCATACGAACTATACGCTGCCAATGACACTAAAATCGCGACGTACGGCTATGTGAACTTGACATTAAACATCGGACTACGGCGTGATTTTACGTGGCGATTCGTAGTGGCGGACATTTCAAAGCCCATTATCGGTGCTGATTTTCTTTCCCATTTCGCGCTCCTAGTGGACATTGCTAACCAGTGCTTAGTAGACAGTACGACAACCCTTCGAACAAAGGGACTCGTTAAAGAGTGTTTCGACGGCAACGTAAAGACTATCGCGGAACCGTCGCGTTACCATGAACTGCTGCTACGATTTCCGGAAATCATTAAAGCGTATCGCTATAACACTGTCATTTAAGCTGAAAATATTGAGGATCTTCCGAGATTGGTGACCAGAATAGCAGAGTTTGGACAAAAATACGGTCTAGTATTGAACGCCAAGAAGACAAAATTTATAAGAATATCGAAAATTCAAAGGAATAACGAGAATCTCTTCACAAACGGAACCAATGTCGAACGAGTAGACCAATATACATATCTTGGAACAATGATTAACTGTACAGGTGATTACTTGCAGGAAATCAAAATCAGTCTAGAAAAAGCTAGAGCAAATTTTAACAAATGAGAAAAGTGCTCTGCACAAGAGATTTGAAGTTGGAGCTAAGAGTTAGGTTGGCAAGGTGCTACGTTTTCTCGACTACGTTTTATGGAATGGAAGCTTGGACCTTGAATGCGGCATCAATGAAAAAACTAGAATCATTCGAGCTGTGAGTGTACAGAAGGATTCTGAAAATATTGTGTGCAGAACACGTCACTAACTAAGAGTTTCTGAGAAAGATGAATAAAGATATGGAAATCTTAAATACAGGGCCGCCGCTAAAGTGTTGGCCGCACGTGTGCAACTTAATATTTGCCGCCCCCTTCCAACACTTTAGTCGTTTTAACATAGGTACTAGTATTAAAAGAAATATGCATGAGATCGTAACGCGTATATGAATAATAATTTCTCTGATCTCGACGTTACTTTTAGAACTGGATCCCGCGGATCAAAAAAAAGTTATTATTATGATGTCAATATTAATATAAAGAAATGCAGTCTTGCACCAATACCTACATATGTGGTGTGAGTTTTGTTTACAAGACTACTTATAACATTCGACATGCTTAATTGTTAACTAATATATTTAAATATATATTTGAAATTGAGTAGAGTGCAAAAGAAACGGGTACACTACTATATATTACAAACAAAATCGTTTATCAAAAGCGTGTCTAAAATCACCAAATTCTCAACTTAGACTGAACTATAACCCATCTATAACCATACATAAGCATAAAGGAACAATATTAAAACAGAGCAACCATCGAGTAATAAAAAAGGAAAATAAAATAAAAATTCCATTTTTATTCAGTTGCAATGTGAAGGCAAAACATTCTTATTTTTCACTTAGAATACGGAGCGCAGTCCAGCCCTCTGAATCGACGATTTTCGACTCTTGTTGGAGTCTCATCGGAGAAAGTAGGCCTGCTGCTCCATACTCTAAGTGACCAACACCGAGAGTTCTATCCCCCACACCGCAACTGACGTGAATGGACTAGGTGACTAGCGTCATCTGGTAATTGAAAGATGAAGTAGTTTTCAATCCTAATAGCAATATTAATAATATTTAAAAATATTAAAATATTAGTAAAATATTTTTAAATTGAAAACTTATTTGTCCATTTTCGTGGTAACACCTCCAAGGCGTCTAAAATTTGCAAGCCAGATGGATGCTGAAGCGAAGAAGACAAGAGAGAATTCAAAAAACTTACAATTCACGACCCCGTCTGTTCAGCTGGTAATAAATTCCAACAGAAAATGGACCTAGTTACTCAAAGAAGTAACGACCAATATAAAAATAAAATAAATTATTAGAAAAATAACAGAAAATGGACCTAGTTACTCAAAAAAGTAACGACCAATATAAAAATAAAATAAATTATTTTAAGTTACTCAGAGCAGTAACTTTTATTATATCATTTTAACCTATTATAGCAAATTTTATTTTTATATTGGTCGTTACTTCTTTGCGTAACTAGGTCCATTTTCTGTTGGAATTTACCAGCTGAACAGACGGGGTCGTGAATTGTAAGTATTTTGAATTCTCTCTTGTCTTCTTTGCTTCAGCATCCATCTGGCTTGCAAATTTTAGAAGCCTTGGAGGTGTTACCAAGAAAATGGACCAATAAGTTTTCAATAAAATGGAACAATCAGTGTTCAAGTTTAGTTATTCTGTGGTAATATTTTAATATTTTTAAATTTTATTAATATTGCTATTAGGATTGAAAACTACTTCATCTTTCTAATAAAAAAGATCTTTTTACAAGCAACTTAACAAGCACTTAACGAGCATCTAAATTCTCGGAAAGTATCCTATTGTCGTATCGTACTCTCTTAACAAATCATAAATGTTCAGAATTTGAAAAAATCGCATATGGACCACGTAAATAAAAATATCTTAAAATCCGAAAGTCAGTCACTTTGAATTAAAAAGCATTCCCGGAACTACTTTATGACTACATCTGCAAAAGGGCAGTTCATATAATAAATATCAAAATTGGAAAGAAATCCTTTGTAAAAGGTATAAATTTTTTTATTAAAATCCCTTAAAAGGGCTACATCACAACACAACGTTTTCGATTTTTATAAAAAATCATCATCAGTGTTCGATCTAAAAATAAGTATAACCGATTTAATGAATATAAAGTTGGTATTTAAATTTTGACTAAGGTTAGAGCAAGTTGGTTATACTTACAAACTGGATGCTAGCTGAGCCACAAAAGAAAAATGTCCGGGTAAAAGCCGGACATAATATAGATGCCTTAAAAGTGCATACTTCAATAAAAAGCCCTGTGATGGTCACATGGCAACCAGGATAATGCCCTAAGGTAATGTATTGAGATGTCCCAATACGTGGGATCCAAATCGAGTTGTTTAAACAACTAAACTAAAGTTATAAACTAAATTTATAACCAACTTGCTCTAACCTTAGTCAAAATTTAAATACCAACTTTATATTCAATAAATCGGTTATACTTATTTTTAGATCGAACACTGATGATGATTTTTTATAAAAATCGAAAACGTTTTGTTGTAATGCAGCCCTTTTAAGGGATTTTAATAAAAAATTTTATACCTTTTACAAAGGATTTCTTTCCAATTTTGTGATTGATGGTATACAGCCAACTACAGGAAAAATATTTTCTTTTCCTTGTGGATTTTATAATAAATAACATTTTGTGGCATTTTTGTTTAGATTGTTTGGAATATTAGAGTTTATAGAAATATCTGAATCATTACTATTTAATTTTTTCAATTTATTTTCGTTTTAAAAAAAATATTATCATCAGTGGCCTGCTTTTGGCCGCCCCTATAATCGGCCGCCCTTGTGCGATGCACACTTTGCACACATGGTAGCGGCGGCCCTGCTTAAATACCATCAGAACAAGAAAATTAGAATATTTCAGAATATTTTAGAAAGATTTAAGGAAAAAGAAGCATAGGAAGACGCAGAATAGCGTGGCTGCACAACGTGAGAGAACAGTACAGATGTACATCAAATTTACTTTTCATAGCAGCTGTCTCTAAAGTCGGAATAGCTATGATTATTGCCGACCTCCGCCGCGGAGATGGTAATTGAAGAATTCGAAGTTCTTTTTTTAACTGGTTATTTTTTTCTGTGCTAGGCTTTTCGTTCCTTTTTATTTCTTTCAAGTCCAATACAATAATATATAAAATATAATAAAAATAAATTTTAATGAACCGATGTCACATCCAACGATAAAGTGCAGTTTCCGAGAAAGTTTTTCTCGTTAGTTAAAAGGCTGGTCTAGCATTTTCTATTCTCGCTCTTATTTCAATATTTGTAACACTTGGTCAAGATCTCAATTATTGCTCATAGAAAGATCCATTGTTATTCTTATCTATCATATATGATAATATATCATGACACAAGTGATTATGTGAAAGGCAAGCTATTTGTACACCTTTGTTTTAATATTTTTTATATTAAATAGCCGAGCCATTTAGTCCAGAGAAATAAGATTTTTCCCGTGACACTGACCCGATCAGGCAAATTATAGTTGTTTTGAGCAATATGAATCTCTACAACAACAACCTATATGTTTCATGCAGTCGATTTTTTGGACTTAATTAGTTATTAACAAATTAAGGTCAAAAAACGGTTAATTTTCGTTTTTTCGACTATCAGCAAAAAAAGAAGCATTTTCAACAAATTAGAAAGTAAGAAACTTATGTCATAAAAAACCTTAAAAATGACGTTTTTTTAAAATAAGTCTACCTAATTGGTTGCTTAGAAGATTGTAAAATAAATGTTAATAACTTATTTAAGAATGAACTTATAACCATCTAGACCTGGATCCCCCGTACCAAAAAAAGTTGATTAATAGCAAGCTGAAAATTTGTTAATAGCTTAACAGTGTCTAGTCAGACAAACTTTGATGTACGGGAACATTGGAACAGGGGAAGTATTAATAATTGTGGAACAGGTTAAAAATTTGGAACGCCAGACTAAGAAAACGTTCCTTTTATTTTGTCGGACATTAAACTCTCATGCAAAAATCAGACTGGTGTTTATCACCAACTGGGCATTTTAATGAATGAAACACGAAGAACATATCGAATGACAGGAATCATGTTGGTTAGTAATAGCAGTCTGATTCTTGCATGAGAGTTTAATCAAAGGGTAACAAATAAATTGGATGATCTGTCCGACAAAATACATGGGACGTTTTCGTAATCTGACGTTCCAAATTTTTAAACTGTTCCTTAATTAAAACTTCCCCTGTTCCAGTGTTCCCGTACATCAAAGTTTGTCCGACTAGACACCGTTAAACTATTAAAAAATTTCAGCTTGCTATTAATCAACTTTTTTTGATAAGCGGGATCCAGGCCTATTCATATTAAATGGAATGTTGTACCTTGTAGTACTTAAAATATGCACAAAATTTCAAAGGGACCGGTTATAGTATATTAAGTATGGAGAACGGTAAGGGTTTTATACCGATCGAAGACAATTGTTTGAGATCGGTTACCCTTAACGTTCGACATGCTTATAACGTTTTTTGCACGTTTGATACCATTATAAAATTATAAAATTAAACATTTTCGTCATATTGACTAGTTTCATTCATTTTATCAAGATAGATACTTTGGTTGTTAGGTAGTAACTAGGGTGCATAACAACAATGGAGAATTGAGTTTTTATTTAGTTGTCAATAATTTTAAGTACAATTTTGATTATTATAAATTAAAATATGAGCGAAAGTGAATTTGAAGAAATTGAACGGGCTTGGGAAGAAGGGTGTTCCGCAATTATTCCCGAAAAATCCAAAATCCGTTATCAAAATACCTACCAAAGTTTTAAAAAATGGTGCGAAGGCAAGAATTTAAGAATCGAAGAAAAGACTCTATTGGCATATTTCGTTCAAAGACATATGCAGTTGAAAGCTCCTGGAAGCCTCTGGGCAGAATATTCAATGATTAAATCCACCGTTTTTCTTTATGATGGCATTGATATTTCCAAGTTTTCAACTTTGATCGCGTATTTGAAGAGAAAACATGTTGGCTATAGGCCTAAGAAAGCGAGCCTTTTACACGGGAGCAATTTGAAAAATTTCTGATGGAAGCACCGGATGAAGAATTTCTAGTTCACAAGGTAATATAAGCTAGTTTAGGTAAAAGAAATACTCTAATGAAGATTTTTTCATAATTTGTAGGTCGCAATGATATTGGGAATATCTGGTGCATGTAGAAGAGAAGACTGATAATACAGGGAAAGATAAGAGGCGGAAGGAGTATAGGAAGAAGGAGAGTGTCATGGTTAAAGAATTTAAGGGAGTGGTTTAGATGCAGTTCTATAGAACTCTTTAGAGCAGCGGTGGATAGAGTAAAGATAGTGATGATGATATCCAACCTTCGATTAGGAGACGGCACTTGAAGAAGAAGAAGAAGAAGTAGAGGAGAAGAATTATATAATATTACTATGAATGACATCCAACAAACCGATGGTTTAATGATTGTAAAAGTACCCAATACAAAAACGAACATCCAGCGTACTTTTACAGTCGTTAATAAACCAGACGATAAAATTCCATATTTAGAAATTCTGCAAAAGTATATAAAACTTCGTCCATTACAAGTAAAATCAAATCATTTGTTCTTAAGATACGCCAAAGGAAAATGTTGTGCTCAAGTAATAGGGAAAGGGACAATCGGGGGCTGGCCTTCTCAAATTGCCAAATTCTTAAATTTGCCTAATCCCGAGAACTATACTGGCCATTAGTTCAGGAGGACATCAGCAACGCTTTTGGCTAATAAAGGTGTTGATGTCCTCGGATTAAAGCGTCATGGAGGTTGGCGTTCATCGACAGTGGCAGAAAGCTATGTAGAAGATTCTCTTCAAAATAAAATAGATTTTGCCGAAAAAATATTGTGCAATACTAGTAATACTACTAATGTATGCGATTCTGCAGGAGTTTCTGTTAGAAGTGAAACCACAGCCCAAACAAGTGGGATTTTATTAAATAATTTAACAAATTGTACCATAAGTTTCAATATTAATAAATAATTCGTTAGTTTTCTTTATTCTTTCAAAAAATAAATTAAAATTAAGAGATTTTTTAACTCGACGGTAAGTGAATTACTTACCGTCGCGTCGAGTTGGAGTACTTACCGTCGAGTTGGATTACTTACCGTCGAGTTGCTAGTAAATGTCACCTACTGACGTAAAATCTGTCACGGTAAACAGTCAAAAATGATCAATCGTGCAAAAAATACTTTAAAAGGTATTTTATTTATTTAGCCCAAATTAAATTAATGTTGCAACAAAAAAGTCAGAAAATAATGAAGTTCCAGTAATTCTACGGGTAGCTTATCAAAAATAAAGTTTATTCTATACATATTATTTAAAAAAAAAGTTAAGAAAAATCATTTTTATATTGCAAAATATCATTTATAGCAGTTTAAAGGAAAAATTTGCGAAGTTTTGTAAGGAAGCATCCAAAAGGGGCTTAGCAATAAACTAAAACAAAACAAAATACCTATACTCAAGAAAAAAATCAGTTAATGTGACGGTGAATATGAGTTTGTAAAGGTAGATAGAATTCTTTAAATATCTTGGGGTCTCAGTTTCGAAACTAATGATAGGAGCATAGATCAATGAAAGACTTCAGGCAGGAAACAGAACTTACTGGAAATACAACAACTTCCTTAAAGATAAGAAAGAAACTTACTCAGAATACTAAACTGAAAATTTACAGAGAAGTAATTAGACC
This sequence comes from Diabrotica virgifera virgifera, assembly GCF_917563875.1. Taxonomy (NCBI): domain Eukaryota; kingdom Metazoa; phylum Arthropoda; class Insecta; order Coleoptera; family Chrysomelidae; genus Diabrotica; species Diabrotica virgifera. The sequence continues at coordinate 95,782,801 of NC_065446.1, read as the reverse complement.
AGTAATCAAATATGGTGCTGAAGTAATGCGTCTGACACAGAAAGATGAAGAAAGATTGAGGATTCTAGAGAGAAAAATAATTCGGAGGATAGCAGGCCCACTAAACTTAGGTAATAATGAATTTAGAAAACTGATACACCACGAAGTAAGAGAACTTTTGAAAGGAGAATATATCGTCAGATTTATCAAGGCACAAAAACACAGATGGATGGGACATATAGAAAGGAGAAATCCAGAAGCTATTATTAAGAAAATTGCCAAATGGAGACCTGTATCAGGCAGACCACGAGGAAGCCCCAAAACTAGATGGGAGAACCAGATAGTCGAGGACCTTAAGAAGACGGGAGTTAGAGAATGGGTAACCATAAGCAAAAACAGGAACGAATGGAGGAAAATTGTAGAAGATGCCAAGTCACACAACCAATTGTAGAACCAAAATGTAAATAGGGTCTGATTCCCCTCGACAAATGAATAGGAAGAGCCCAAAGAGATCGGCAATCACTCCGCTAGGAGTGTAGATGCCATGATGATGATGATGATGATGATGATGATGATGATGGTTTTGGAAAACCACGTCAATTGTTTGCTTATAAACATTTAGAATAACTGTTTAACCATTGCCTGCAGGAACATTATTTTCTCGTAATATTTGAAAAGCTTGCATTTTTTCACAAATTAAAAAAATGCCCTTGGACAATTTGGGACAACGGTAGTCCCTTTTTTTAATTTACAGCCGCTTTGTTTATAACAATTAAGAGATCTAATCGGCGTCATTTAAAAAAAACATACTTTAAAGTTTTAACGTTTCAAATTCTAAAAAGTTTCCCGTTCAACCGAATCGTCCACAAAGATTAAAAATAAGTGGACTTAAAACAGCTCCTTGTGGAATGTCTTTAATATTACGACCTAGTCGAATCGATACGTTTCTGTCGTTATATATGTTAAAGTTCAAGTTGATTCTCAGTTAGAGTCGACTCCAACTAGTTGGAGTCAACTCCAACTGAAACGAGCAGTAAAAGTTGATTTTAAAAATTTAAATCAACTTGTACTAGTTGGAGTTGACTCCTCCTGGATCGATTCAGTAAATGTTGATTATACGAGAATCTCAAGTGCATTTTTGATGAGTGTGCGTTTCTTTGTCTTGACCGTTTTAACTACTTATTAGTAGAGTCTGTAACGTCGTCCCCGTTAGGTTAATTATTCTGATTCGATTTTTTGCACAAACTTACTCAAAGAAATACATCCTTATAACAAATACACAGGGTGTCACGCGGTACCGCGGTCGAAAAATAGTTTAACCAATTTTTGTTAAATTCACAAAAATAATTTTTATCTACTTTATCTCATATTATGTAAGTAAAGGTTTTATTGTGTGAAAATTGTAAATATAGATAGCAGTACATGAAGGGCTTAAAGTGTGTCTGAAGTAACAATGTATTTTAAATGGCTTTTAATTTTTCGCACTGTTGGCATCCTTAACTTTCGCCTTCGGGAGGAAATCAGACTCGCCCTTGCAACGGCAACTGAAATGCTCACAAAACAGCGACCACGAAAGCAAAAATGGATGACAGAGAAAATATTGGATTTAATGGATAAAAGAAGAAAATTCAAACAGCACAAAGCAATGTACAAAGCATTAAATAGAACCATTAAACAAAAAATAAAAATTGCAAAAGAAAAATGGATAACAGAACAATGTGAAGAAATCGAAAACTTATATAAAAAAACATGATGACTTCCATCTGTATAAGAAACTCAGGAATTCACAAGCACGACATATTCACAAGGACTAGATAATCTAATCAACGCAGAAGGCAAACTGATTTCAAGCCCTGAAGAACAAATAAACATGTGGGAAGACTAACGACGAAGGTCTTCCAATACTGAAGTCCGAACTGGAATATGCTCTACGTCAACTAAAAAACAACAAATCTGTAGGAAAAGATGAAAAACCAGCTGAGCTGTTGAAGTTAATTAACGAGAAAACTTAGACCTTCTTCTTGGACTATTTAATAATGTTTACAATACAGGGACTATCCCTAAAATATGGCTTGAATCAGTCTTCATACCACTACCTAAAAAGAAGAATGCCAGATTATGCCAGGACTTCCGCCTTACAAGTCTATTAAATAACATTCTAAAGCTTTTCTTGCGTATCATACAGAACAGAATATACAGTAGAGTCTCGGTTATCCGCCCTTCATTTATCCGCCGTTCCGTTTTATCCGCCGCTCCATTTAAGTAATATAAAAACGAGATACATCAGCAAGGCAGATGAAAATCGCTAGTTTTTTTCGTTCATCCTAAATCATTCTATCTATTGTCCAATGTCAGTCAAAATTAAACTGATTCTCTTCTTCTTATTCTTGTGCCACTCCTATCGGAGACTGGAAATCATCAAGGGCTCAACTTGTGTTTCATTTAACGCTCCCTATCATCCGCCATTTTTGCTTATTCGCCCTTCTATCGGCCTGTTTATGGCGGATAACCGAGATTCTACTGTATTATAAAAAATATGATGAGGTCACCGGTCAAGAACAATTTGGCTTCAGGAAAGGTATGGGGACACGAGAAGCAATATTCTGTCTTCAAACTCTGGCACAAAGATAAGCAAGCAGACCTTTTTATCTGTTTCATAGATTTTGAAAAAGCGTTCGATAGGGTGACGCACAAGACCTTGATAGAAAGATTGAACAACATCGGAGTCGACAAAAGAGATTCTAAAATTATAGAGGCTATTTATTGGAATCAGGCAGCAATCGTAAAGACCAATGGTAATACGTTAAGGCCAATTGAAATACAACGAGGTGTTAGACAGGGCTGTGTGCTATCACCCATACTTTTAACGTCTACTCTTAGGTAATATTTGCGAACTCTTTATCGCACTCTTCAGAAGGAATCAGGATAAACGGTCAGAGAGTAAATAACATCCGCTATGCAGATGACACAGTATTAATGACTGATTCGGACTATAGTCTGCAGATACTGTTGGATAGGGATACTGAGAGTTGTGAAAAAATGGGGATGAAGATCAGTTCTGCGAAAACCAAAGTTATAAAAATATCAAGGAACAAAAATTTACCTCTTTCAATAAATATGTGAAACACCAACAGCTTGAATACGTAAGCCAGTACAAATATCTTGGTTGCTGGTTCAACAATAAACTTGATTATAAACAAGAAGTCTAGAGCGAAAATACAGGTAGCCCGACAGGGGTTTATCAAAATGAAAAGCTTATTTTGTAACAGTAGCATTAATATCAGCCTTAGATGTCGTTTTCTGCATTACTATGTGTGGTCAATACTTTTGTATGGAACGGAGGCCTGGACACAACACAATACTGATGAACAAGTTGGACGCCTTTGAACTCTGGCTTTATAGAAGTGACTTGAAAATACCTTGGACAACCAACACCACCAACGAATATGTTCTGAGGAGAATAGGTACAGGTAGGGAACTGCTAAAAATCATTAAAGTCAGAAAAGTTAGCTACCTGGGACACATAATGAGAAACGAAAAGTACCGCCTCACGCAACTGATCATCCAGGGTAAGATTGTAAGAAAACGGGGTCCCGGTAGGCGCCAGATTTCATGGCTTAGAAATATCAGAGACTGGACCGGCCTTGATTCAACATCTTTGTTTAGAGCCGCATTGGACAGAGACAGATTTGCCAGTGTAGTCGCTAACCTCCACTAAAGGAGAAAGCACCACAAGAAGAAGAACTTTCGCCTTGTCATTGACATGTGAGCAATAAATTACAAAAAAAGTGTTTTTGTGGTTTGACAGAAGTTTGAATTTTCAAATGTCAAAATGGTGCAATGGTGCATTTCACTCGCACTCACATTGATAGCTGCGTCAATACGTTCCTAGTGCTCATTGTTAATAATTAAAAATAACCGCTTAGTAATAAAATAATAACAAAAATTTCTTCAGTATCTTGTAGGGGGGTCGTTAAAATTTTATTTGGTGACTTTCGGACTTTCTCGTGACTTTCGGTGACTTTCTCGTCACTTTCGGTGACTAATATAATTTTTAACTGAGTTATTAAGCCTTGAAAATGGTCATTTTCGTATTTTGAAATAAATATAACAATAAACAAGTATGAACAATAAATTTTACAGAAAAATCACAATAGACCTCTTTTGACCTTGCTCCGAATGACCCAAATGATGTAAAGAAAATTGTTCTAAATGAATTTTTTTTGTGAGTTTGTTTAAAAAAGTTGTTTAAACAATTTTTCGACCACAGTACCATCTGACACCCTGTGGATTCGTTATAAGGACCTCTTTTTGAGTAAGTTTGTGCAAAAAAATCGAACTGGAATAATTTACCTATCGGAGGCGACGATACAGCCTAGAATATAAGTATCACAATTTGAACATAATTATTTCCAGTAACATTTAATTTCTAGAATGATGACGTCATCTACGTTTTTTTAAATGAGAATAGGGGTCATGTGATAGCTCATTTGAAAGGTAATTCAATTTTCTATTCAGTAATATAAACATTAACATTATTATTTATACAGGGTGTCCAAAAAATATTTTTTTTTAATTAAATTTTTTGACAAAAAGAAGAATGTGTAATTTATTTAACTCATAATACATTTTACTCCTATCAGAAAACAGGAAATAATGTGTATTTGACAAATAAAAATATTGTTTTTTGCTTCAATTCAGTATTAAAGCAGCCACCCACCTTCCTCTTGACAGTTTGAACATTTAATTTAAGCGTAAAGCAATGATTATTTTTCAAATAAACATTTTATTCTGTTTTATGAGAGCAGTAAAATGTATTTTGAATTAAATAAATTACTTGCATTCGTCTTTTTGTCAGTAAATTTAATCAAAAAAATTTGGGCACCCTGTATAAAAAATTATGTTATTAGTTATATTATTGAATATAGAATTGAATTACCTTTCAAATGAGCTATCACAAGACCCCTATTCCTATTTAAAAAAATCATCGATGACGTCATCACGCCCAGATGGGTGACGTCACTACTATGGTATATATGCCAAGAAGTCGTAATTTAAAAATAAAAATTGACCTGTTTCGGGATTTCTTTCTAAAATCGTCCATTCTCGAGAAAATGAATTTATTCCAACCTTTACGTGCTCACTGTATATTATGAAAGTCAGAAACTAAAAAAAATCAAAGATTAAAGCTACCTCTATAAGATCCTGAAGAAATTTTTGTCATTATTTCATTAATTAGATATTATTTCTAATTATCAACAATGAGCGCTAAGCTCGTATTGAGGCGGCCGTCAATGTGAGTGCGAGTGAGATTCACCATTGGACGGCCCAAATGGTGCATCTCTTGAGCACTCACCATTGACGGCCGCCTAATACGCACTTAGCGCTCATTGTTAATAATTAAAGATAAAGCTTAGTAATAAAATAGTGACAAAAATTTCTGCTGGATCTTGTACAGGGGGCTATAAACTTTGATTTGGTCACTTTCTGACTTTCATAATAATGGATTTTAACCGAGTTATTAAGCCTTGAAAATGGCTATTTTTGCATTTTTCAAATTTTAAATCGCGTATAACTCGACAACAATCAATTTTAGAGAAAAATCACAAAATACCTTTTTTTGCTCAGAATAACTCAAATGATCTAAAAAAAATTGTTCGAAGTGAAAAAATTATTTTTGTGAATTTGTCTAAAAAAATTGTTTAAACAATTTATTGATCAAGGTACTGCCTGGCACCCAGTAGATTTGTTATAAGGACCTCTTTTTGAGTAAGTTTGTGCAAAAAATTCGAATCGGAGTAATTTCACTAACGGGGACGACGATACAGCCTAGACTAATTTGAACATATTCAGTAACATTAATTTAATTTTTAGAATCGGCTGTTTGTGTGAATCAGAATCAACTTTTACTAAATGGCATTGGGAAGAGTATACTTTTCCTAGTTGGAGTCTACTTTTACTAGTAAATGTTGAATATAAATCTTCATTTTATATTTATAATCAACTTTTACTGAAACCAGCCGTTAGAGTCGACTCCAACTAGTTGGAGTCAACTCCAACTGGATAATCAACTTGAACTGTAACATATACATTTATATCAAATTATGTAATAGGGAACTTGCAAATTTTTATTTGATTACATAAGAGTGTTCAGTTTCGTTTAAAAATAAGATTTCCAAAATTTCACACCTCAAAACCCAATAATTACTCAGAAGTACAAATTTAAAATCTTCTACGTATTTAAATCATTTCAAACGATCTAAAAAGCGCGCGAACCCTTGTGACGTCATATGATTATATTTTGTATGACATTTCTAACGTCTCATTTAAAATTACATACAATTTTGTTTACTTTGGAGTCCAACACAGTTTTTGAAGAGATAGTATTGAATTTTGTTTGTTTTTTATTATGGAAAATAAAAGTTAATACTATGAAAGTGTTGTTTAATACCATTCTGTTAAAATAAATTCATTAAAACCCCCAATAAAATATTTATTAGATTACCAGTCGATAAGAAACGGAGTTTAATAAAGTGGTTATTGTACCCTCGGAGATCGCTGGGAAAATTTACACTCAAAATAACAAAATTCAGTTTGGCAACTCTGTGTGAATGTTGATAGTAACATACCTCTTTTAAGATAAACAGAACTGTAATTTAGTCCAGACAAATTAATATATTTTTTTGCCAACAAAAATGAGATTTTTTAACCAAATAATGTTTCACATATGATGTGCAAAATAATTTTTAATTGGGTTCTGTTAATGAGCTTGCTTTTTTTGTCATTAAAGTAGAAAAAACTTTAAATTTCACTCATTAGATCATTATCATTCATTTATCGTCTTAATTATTTTAACTGTACTAATATCCGTCGACTAATTCTGAATGATTAATGGGTTGTTAAAACATTTTATCTGTAGCGGCTTCTGGAATGTCTTAAAAATATCGAATTTCATTGATAAAATGCGCATATCTCACCGACCTTTCGAAGCTAATTCTAATGTAAGTATCTGTTTTAATGTAATGTTGTCTGCTTAATAGATTTTTTAATAAATCAAGTGTATTTTGAACAAAAAGAACATAGAACTTTTGAATACACAATGTATGTATATTGATATAAAAGATAAAAATAATAATTTAATATATAACATCAAGTCTGTGAAAAATTTTCATCTTTTTGAAAATATGTGACCACCTGGCCAGAATAAAATTAATTTAAAATGGGTAAGTTATCAGACTGCCCTTTAGAAAAACCGTCTTCGGTCATATAAAAAAAATTGTCTTAACCAAAATACTCAAATATTATGAAATATATAGTTCACAACTATCTAAAGATTTATAAAACTGAAATACACCATAAAATGATTACAACCACTAAATGAAAATAAAACGTAATAGTAATAGTAATAGTAATGAATGTATGGCGTTGAGACTACTTCATGATAAGGAAAGAAGACATACGTGAATGCAAGGACTGCAAGGTAATAGTTAGTGAGACAGTAAGCCAACAACATAAGCTGCTTGTTCTGGACATCGAAGTAAAAAGCGAAACTAAACAAAAATATCGGAGAGGACCACAAAAAATTAAGTGGTGGATGCTAAAAGATGAGAAAGAAGGTCTATTCAGGGAAAGAATAGTAGAACAAATATGTTGGAACATGAAAGGAAGCCCTAACACAATTTGGAGAAAAATGGCCAACATTATTAGAAAGACAGCTATTGAAATACTTGGGAAAACGTCAGGAAAGAAGTTTGAGGATAAAGAGACTTGGTGGTGGTCAAATGAAGTACAAGGAAAAATAAAAGAGAAGGGAAAATTATATAAAAAGTGGCAAGAAACCAGATCGGACATAGATCTTCAAAACTATATGGTCGCCAAAAAGAAAGCGAAAGTAGCAGTAGCAAAAGCTAAAGCAGAAGCGTATTCAAACCGATCAACTTGATACCAGGGAAGGCGAAGCAAAGATATATAAAATAGCCAAACAGAGAGCAAAGAAAGCCAGAGATTTTAATCAGATTAGATGTATCCGAGATGAAAATAATAAAATACTAATTCACGAAAAGGATGTCAATAAGAGATGGAGAAAGTATTTTGACAGTTTATTAAATTAAGAATTTGACAGACAACCTGTGGAGTTAACGGAGACAGTAACAGCAATGGTTACCAGAATAACAATCGAGGAAGTGGCTCAAGCGCTTCAAAAAATAAAGAAGGGAAAAGCAGTCGGACCAGATGATATTCCTGGGGAATTATGGAGAGCATTGGGAGAGACAGGAATAAATTGGCTAGCAGGTCTATTTAATAGAATTATGGAAGTTGGACAAATGCCAGACGAATGGAGAAGCAGTATATTAGTACCTGTCTACAAAAACAAGGGAGACATACAACAAAGTACAAACTACAGGGCTATAAAACTACTTAGCCACACCATGAAAATATGGGAGAGAGTAACTGATAGACGGATACGTGAAGAAACCGAAATATCCGATAATCAATTTGGCTTTATGCAGGGCATATCAACAACAGATGCAATTTTCATTGTAAGGCAACTGATATAAAAATACAGGAATAAAGAGACCAACGCTCAAATGGTTGATTGGTCTCATTGATCTTGAGAAAGCATATGATAGAGTTCCTCAAAAGATTCTGTGGTGGGCACTCAATAAGAAAGGAGTCCCTGGCGAATATGTAAAGGTTGTGAGAGATATCTATGAGGGAGTAACGACTAGTGTTAGGACAGGTGTGGGAGAGACTGATAAATTTCAGGTAAAAGTAGGATTGCACCAAGGCTCAGTGCTTAGTCCTTATTTATTCTCATTCGTTTTGGACCAGATAATAGCGCAACTACAGAGTAGCATTCCATGGTGCCTAATGTATGCTCATGATGTAGTGTTAATAGGAAATAGTTAAAAAGACTTAGAACAAAAACTGGAACAGTGGAGACAATCTCTGGAGAAAATAGGTTTAAAACTTAGTTGGACAAAAACAGCGTAATTTGGAATGTTCATTTAAAGATGGAATTACTACAAATAAAATGGTATCTTTGGATGGTGAAATGATTGTGAAAAGCAATAGTGTTAAGTACCTAGGATCGGTATTACAGAGTAATGGAGAAATAGATGGAGATGCATGCAGTAGAATTAGGGCTGGATGGATGAAATGGAAAGAAACGAGTGGTGTGTTGTGTGACAGAAAAATTCCAATGAAGCTGAAGAGAAAATTCTATAAAACAGCCATAAGACCGGCTATGATATAGGGAACTGAATGTTGGGCAGTGAAAAAGAAAGAGGAACAACGAATGCATGTGGAGGAAATGAGAATGCTTAGATGGATAAGTGGAGTGACAAAGAAGGATAAAATTAGAAATGAGTATATTAGGGGAAGTCTAGGTGTGCCACCAATTGATGCCAAAATGAGAGAGCATAGGTTAAGATGGTTTGGTCATGTTCAACATCGAGACGGTAATCACCCAATACGAAGAATAGCTGAAGTGCAGATTCGTGGAAGGAGTAGGAGAGGAAGACCAAAGAAGACCTGGGGGGAGACGATAAGGCAGGACATGTTGGTAAAGGGGATTAACATTGATATGACCCAAGATTGAATTGTGTGGAGAAATGCAATTAGGGAAGCCGACCCCGCATAGGGATAAGGCAAACAGAATGATGATGATGGCGTTGAGTTTAAAAATTACAATGATATGACGTCACGACCAATGAGGGCGCGTTTTGGGCTGGCCGCTATAATTTTAATTTTCTTTCGATTTTAATCGTTTTTAGGGGCCAAACGAAAGACAAAAACAACTTTTTTTTCTTTGATATATATTTTAAATTATGTTCGGTTGTGATTTACAGCATATTTTTCGAATTAAAAATTTTATGCAAGTTCTCTATTCTATCTATCTATAGAAGGATTTTTACAGCTGTCCCGCCTTCCTTCTTTCAGCCAACGTCTCCAGTCCTTTTTGTTCTGCCATTCTGCATCTTTAAGGTCTCGTCTTTCCATGGCCTCGTCCACTTTATTCCCTCCATGATCTTCGGGGTCTACCTTTTCTTCTCTTTCCTCATCATCATCATCATAATTGAGTCCGGATCTTCTAAAGGTCCCAATAAATATGTTTTTCTCGTCGTATAAATATATCAGGTCCGACCCAGTGGGACGAATAAATTAGACGTATGAGTATTGCGTAATTCTTTTTCCCACTGATTTAATGATTTTTCGAGACTGGAGTCTGAGCTTTTGTTGATAATAAGTTCTCAATAAGATCAGATTATCGCAGCTGGTAATGTGTACACGATCGCAATTATGTGGGAAACACGAAAGTCATAGCTGATCTACATAGCTATATGATTTTGATTCGTCAAAAAAAGATTTACGATTTTAGTGGGATGTGACTTAGTAACATACCCTGGTTATTTTATTGGTAGAAGAAATATTTGGTTTCTTTTAATTGGATAACTATCTGCTGATTGTCATAATGGGAGTGTAATTTCTGTGTTTGAGAGGAGAATCTTAACTTGAATTAGGACGAGGGAAGTCAGTCAAGATATATCTACGACAGAGTTGATTTGAGGCGCGGACGGTTTGGTTTGGTCCGCGAGACAATCTTTTAGTTTTGTCTGCGAGACAAGTTGAGTTATCAGATGGAGTGAACTCCAATCTTTTTAGTCTGTTTTCTTAGTGAGAAAACAATGTTGGTTACAGTGAATACCATGATAGTATGTTTTGGTGTCTAGTTCCTGTGTATTTGAAGAAATAGTTCTGTTATGTTTGTTTTTAAGAAGAAATTAATGCAAGTTCGAGGAGCGAGTTTCCCAACTTTTTAATAAAATAAAAAACTCAATTGTTTAAACAAAATTTTGCTATGTTCAAGTGAACAGTGTTTACATCATTCCACTGTTGGAATGTTTCATTAACAATCAATCAAGCAGTTACCTTTTGTAAAAATAAAACAAAAACTTTGGAATTTTATCTACGTATCATAAAACTTTGTGAAATAGTACTTTAGATCAAACAAATGTAAAGTGTTAGTGAAAAGTTTTGGGTAACAAGAGTTCCAGCTGAGCTAGACCAGATCTACGTTAGCTCTGGTCAGCAATGCAGTTCCAGGTCGCGTATTTCCGTTTACGTGTTCATTTCAAGACAGTGCGGTTTTGAAATAAACACCGAAACGGTAATACATATTTAATTCCAAAAAGGCGTTGATTTGAAAGAGCCAACCTCCGAAATGTGCACGGGTTTGTACCAAAACATGTGTCGATGGAATGCTACAAACAAGTGCGTAGAACTAGGTCTATTCGTTGCAAGTTGCTGTTTATTAACTTGGCTTTGAGGGTTGTGTTGTGTATTTAAATTAATTTAAACGTGATGTAGCAGTTTAAAAGTGGTTTTACTAATATATCTCGTAAGATTTTGAAATTATGTTGTTTGAATAAAACTCATTTCAAGAAAACAGTAACCATAAATGCAAAGTTCAGTGTTCGTTTTCTTATACCGGTAACTACGATGACATTTTGTGCTTATATTATTAACAAATTTTCTGCAGAAACCAAAATAAATTGGATAATGAAGAGGCGCTATCCTACCTATACGATTTGAATTTCGCAAGATATATGTTTGTCAGCTAACAGAAAAGAACAAGTCAAAAAACAGAATAAAAGGAGCTACTAGAAACTTCAATTGTAAGGCAAATATAAGTATCTATTAGATTGTTTGTTAAGGAAGATCCTATTATTTGTGTTTTGGTTACTCCAATAATGCAAAGAGTTTACTTAGTAGCTGGATTGGCCTGATGAAATGGTATTAATACAAGTGGATCATAATGTGATCAAACTAACAAGTGCGTAACTTTTATATTCGCGGCTACTAAGTTAGCATTCGTGCATTACTTATACAGGGTGTCCCGAAAAGATTGGTCATAAATTATACCACACATTCTACGGTCAAAAATAGTTCGATTGTACCTAACTTACCTTAGTACAAATGTGCTCATAAAAAAAGTTACAGCCCTTTGAAGTTACAAAATGAAAATCGATTTTTTTCAATATATCGAAAACTATTAGATATTTTTTATTGAAAATTGACATGTATCATTCTTATGGCAGTAACATCTTAAAACAAAATTATAGTGAAGTTTGTCCACCCCATAAAAATTTTATGGGGGTTTGGTTCCCTTAAACCCCCCCATACTTTTGTATACGTTCCAATTAATTCATTATTGTGGTATCATTAGTTAAACACAACGTTTTTAAAACTTTTTTGACTCTTAGTATTTTTTCAATAAGCCAGTTTTTATCGAGATGCGGCTTCTTTTTTAATATATTTACATAAAAATTTTATGGCGGTTTTGTTCCTTTAAACCCCCCAAATGTTTGTGTACGTTCCAATTACACTATTATTGTGGTACCATTAGTTAAACACGGTGTTTTTAAAACTTTTTTGACTCTTAGTCTTTTTTTGAGAAATCACCTTTTATCGAGATATGGCTTCTTTTTCAAAATATACCTAAAAATGTAAATTATAAATACATTTTCAGATTATTAACAGGTCTCTATAATCGTATTTAACCATATACAAATATGTGGTGGATTCGACAAATATTCAAAATAGGTCGATAAACACTGACTTATCAAAAAAGTACTAAGAGGCAAAAAAGTTTTAAAAACATTTTGTTTAACTAATGGTGTCACAATATTAATTTAATTGGAACGTACACAAAAGTTTGGGAGGGTTTAAAGGAACAAAACCCCCTTAAAATTTTTATGGGGTGCACAAATTTCACTTTAATTTTTTTTTAAGATGTTGCTGCTATAATAATGCCACATGTCCATTTTCAATCGATTTTCATCAATCATTCAATCAAAAATCGATTTTCATTTTGTAACTTCAAAGGGCTGTAACTTTTTTTGTGTGCACTATTGTATATAGGTAAGTGAGGTTCAATCAACATATTTTTGACCCCAGAATCTGTGGTATAATTTATGACCATTATTTTCGGGACACCCTGTATAATAGCTGTAATTTTATATACAAGTCAATTACAGCATAATAAAATTATACTGCTGCTTTTCAAACAGCTGAACAATATTTTTTCAGCTGAAACTAAAATATGTTTTTAATAGAATACTAAAGTTATATTGTACATTACTAAAAAATGTATACGTATCATAATCGTTTACTTTAATACAGGATATTTTGGTACTACTTTAAGTTTTTTGAAAATTTATGAAGAAAAATTGAAGGAAACTTTGTTAACAAAATTGTTTTGTTTCGAGAGATCCAACGAATGATATTTGTTATTCTGCAGATAGGAGCCGTTTGTGATAAACAGTTCAAATAAAATAAAATAACGTTACAATTTAACACACACGTAGTTGTGATAATTTTACGCACGAAGTTTTTTTTAAAACCAGTGCGCATTTCAAAATTAAACGTCTTGAAATGCACACGTGTTTGGAAGCATATAAGCTCCACCGTTCCCGTGCCTATTTCAAAACTACCCTGTCTTGAAATGAACACGGAAACGTAAATACGCTTCCAGGTCACCAGGTCCATTTTATGTCATCAGACCATCTTGTTGGCGGACGACCTCTACTTCGATGTGATTCTTGTCTTGGTCTCCAGTGTATTATTCGCTGTGTCCATCTGTTATCCGACATTCTAGCTATGTGTCCAGTCCAGTTCCACTTTAGGGTCATAATTCTTTCAATGGCATATGTCACTTCTGTTCTTCGTCTTATTTACTTGTCCGTAATTCGATCCCTAAGAGAAATGCCTTACATTGAGCGTTACATGGCTCGTTGGGTAACATCAATTTTATTATTGATGGATTCGACCGTTACTTGATAGAAGTTCATTTTATCTAACAATAAAACACTAAAAACGTTTGTTTTGTATACTTCCACAAAATGTATTACAACTATGTGACTACAGCTGTTTCGGCAGAAAGAAATCACTTGAGAAAGGCACTCTGCCGAAACAGCTGTAGTCACATAGTTGTAATAAATTTTGTGGAAGTAGAGAAAACAAACGTTTTCAGTGTTTTATTGTTAGATCAATTTTATTTCTTACTTTATTTGTTATTGTTAAATTTTCTGCACCATATAAGTACTGGCAACACACACTGATCAAAGACTTTCCTTTTGAGACACACTTCTCTTTCCTATTGGGCTCCAATCCCTAATCTTGGATATCCATCTTGTACGATCTGCTCTTCTCGCATGTCCATACCAAATTAAACGTTTTTCTTCAATGTAGCTGAGTATGTCTTGTTCTATTGATATGTAATTATCTCTGTTTAAATATGCCATGAATTTTGAAACACTAAGAAACACAAGTTTATCACACAGTATATTCAAATCAATATTATCTACATTGTAATAAATAATGTACCTATTATTAATCGTGGGCTAACAACCAAAAGGCACTAACTCAGAATTTTAACTTTTGAGATAAATGGATTTGAAAGTTTGAATACTAATAATAATTCGTACAGACATAATAAGCTATTTGAAATACTCTTAGAATAATCTTCAAGTATTTAATATTTCAAATAACTTATTATGTCTGTTTGAATTAATTATCATTAGTATTCAAACTTTCAAATCTATTTATCTCAAAAGTAAAAATTCTGAATTAGTGCCTCTTGGTTGTAAGCCCGCATAATATAATTCTACATTCAAAACAATAAACACATTGAGATCAATTTAATCTAAAACGAAACCTAACAATGGCCAGAAAAGATAAAAGATTATATTAATGTAATACCTTGTGAATACGTAAACATTTATTGAGGTGAAACTCGAAGAAAACAATTCAGCAATTAACTACCAATCATAAAGATTTTCCGTAAACACATAAAAATTCCAATAACCCAGATACTTTTTATTACTCCACACAATTGGAACTAATGCTCACAAGACATAAAAGAAGTTGAAAATAAAAGAAGAAACAACTACTACAAAGATAATATCTACCATAAACCGGTGCAAAAAGCGTATTCCCCAAATTCTATTATAAAATATTCAACACCGGACGTGTGCCGGTTTATTCCGACATAAACCTGGAACGAAAAGGCAAAAAACAAAAGAAATATTATTTTTTGGTAACAAGAAATCAAAAGGAAAAAGTGACGGGAACTTATAACTTCTTCATAATTCTAAATTAGATGTTTTAATGGTTTTATAATCGAGTTTAGGCTACGATTGTCATGTTTCATGTCAAGTTTAATTTTCAACTTGGTTGTTATATTATAGTTCCGTCGAGAAAATGCTAATTAGAGAATACTGACGAATTTAAATGTTTTGCCAGAGAACTTCACACTTTTTTTTCCAAATACATAATGATATTTTTTATGTATCATGTTGATGTTTGTTAAAAATCTGACAGATGCTTCCGGAAATCATTTAAGAGCGGCGCCGGCGTATGCGCGTATGGTTTGAATTTCTTTATTTCGAATTTTTTTTATTGTACCTACATGAAAGTACATAACTTTAAAAATACTCTCTGAAAATTTCAGATTTATCCGAGCAAAATTACGAGAAATACAGCATGTTGAATATCCCTACCTTCGACTAGTTTTGCAGCAGCTTTGCGCCAGCGCGTTTGATCGTAGTGAGAAACGTTCAACAGCTATTCCCCTTCTCTTTTGTAAATTCCTCCGCGATTCAAAAATATATTCCGGTGTGCATCACTTTGCGGTTTGACAGGCAAAAAAGATACATATTGAGAATTATAAATTGTCAAAACTTTAAACGCGTTTTTCTCAAAACTTCTATTTTTAAAGGCGGTGGACATTGTAACTTTAAAACTTCTTAACCGATTCTTCTGAAATTTTGTAAAGATTTTCTTTAGACATTTCATGAGGTAACGCTGTTGAGATATTTTATAGTTTATGCTTATTTTTTGTTAAAAAAAATTCGGTATTTTGACTTGTGTGATACCTAAAATACAAAAATCGTCTCATAAGCTAATAAAATCTTTTTAAATTTTTTGTTTTTTTACTGACTTTTTTTATAGTTATTGTATACCTACCTATAGGCAGAAAACTTAGTAAACAGACTAATTTGTTTAAACGATTCTTTAAAAAATATTTTTTTCCAAAATTCTATTTTTTTAATCATAGTATCATTAATGATCATAGAAAAGGTTAAAGTACACTTTAATAAATAAATTATTGTTATTAGGTAATTATTTATTGAAGATAATTTATTTATTAAAAGATACCTTAACTTTTTCTATGATTAATAATGATAGTATGATTAAAAACATGGATTATTGAGAAAAAATTATTTTTTCAAAAATTGTTTAAACAAATTAGACTGTTTATTAATTAATCAATGTCTAGACAAATTGCATATTTGTAATGTACAGAAAAATTATATACAAATTAAAAAAAGAAAGATCAAAATCTATTCAAAAGATGCCGAGACATAGAAAATGATAGTAGTTTTAGTTTTTGAACTCGTGCATTTGTCGGCTCCCAGCTCCCCCTTCACTTATCACGACTAATAGTCAACAATTGAACTACATTTTTAAAAATTCGTGTAAAATACCAGCTTTTCGAATACATATGTAAAATGATATTTTCTACGGACAATATTTTTAAAGTTATTCTAAATGTTTATAAACTACAAAATTTCAAAAATTTGGCATTAGGATATTTGACTATATTAGATAATTTTTTATCTTTTTTTAGTACATTTTGATAGTATCACTTTTTTACTTTCATTTGGCGTACGCAGAATTGCCATATCTTCATTATTTTCTGTCTTATGTTATTACAAAATAAAGGTGTCTGAGATACACAAATAGAACTTTTAAACCAATTAATGGATCGGTCTCAAATTTTGAGGGTTTGTTAAGTACCCCAATACCCAACTTTGGGTGACACACTAAGTTCTAAGGTAGATTTAGTAAAAGTTAACAAATAACGATTTTCACTTATTTTGCAGTTTGCGTTACAACAAATTAACTTTCAAAAATAGGCACTCTGAAGGTTTTTCAATGTTCTAAAAAATTAAATTTTGTAATTTTATGTCAACTATTTAGCTTTTTAATGGGGTTCACAAAAACGAAAAAATCACGTTTTTTGCACTAAATTGTTAATAAGTAAAAAACGGACGCGAACTCTAGGCAGGAAATAGGTTGGTTTTCTTCCTATAGGTCTACAATAACTAAAAAAAGTAGTCAGCTACCTGGATATTTGAGTGTCCCGAACATGGTTTATTTCCCTGGAGTCTGAAGTATCATTCAATGACGAGTTCTGATGTCCTCCGCAAAATTAATTTTTTTGAGGTGTCCGTAAAAATTGGCCCTCGTAGCCTTATTTCTAAATATTTTGCCTTGAAAGTTTTGAGTTCTTTTTTAAACGGTACTGAATATTATATCTACTGTATTTTTGTTAACTGTACTGAAAAGACATCTTTTAATTTCGTTTTACAACGAAATTATTATTTTTTATGTACTGAATATGTTTATTTAATTTAAAAATAAAATAATTCTACTATAATTTGGAAAAAAGTCACAAAAATGTGATTGAAATGTTGATTTCAAACCATACCTCCCCCTTAATACCGAAATTCAATAACAATAGTCGTCCGTCTGAGCCACAACTCTTAATCATTACCATAGGTACCTACATCAAAAGAGTGTGGAAAGCTAAACCAATAGGAAAAAACAGAAGATGCAGACCAATAAAAGAGTGAGACAGCGACATAGCAGAGAAATTGCAAAACAAAAGCAAATCTTGGCAAGAAACAACCCAAACGGCGAAGAGCAGAAAGAAATGCAGAACGAGGGAAAGCGTGCCACAAATGATAGGAGCGACATAACGTGTGATCCAAAATTATTGTCACCATAGGTGGCTCTGAACAGAGACAGAGATAGAGACAGAGATAGCTATACAGTACATGTCTATTCTTAATTCAGATATACTTTCCAGTTTACGTCAACTTTGCAGTGTACGTCGACTTAACAAGAAAAGTTAGGTTATGTAGAGATGTTGGTGGTGGACATATACAGCATCTTGTTTGATTTTATTTATGATTGTTACTTATAATTTTGTTATTTCTTTTTATTTTTTATTAAAGTTCTGTGTTTTGAACTGATTTTTTATGTTTTATAATGTTAACCAAAATTAATTGATATACCAATGATATAAATTTAGATTAAAACAAGACATACGTAATTTTTTGCACGGCTAGCTTTGATCCCAATAATTGTGGATCGCTCGCTATATCTTCTAAACATTATTAAAATATGTAAAGGATGTTATTCATTTACCTAGGAGAGAAATTTAACTTTCTAGGATTCGTAATGAAGGGAATATGTTAAATTAAACTGGGAAGGAAAAATCTCTTCTTACTGAAAAATGTAAGAGTTGGAAAATACTTATTTGTTCACTACTTGGAAACGTGCAATACAGAACATAATTTCCCTTAATGATGGTTCAGAGCCAATAAGCAAAAAAGCAACTAAAGAAAAAAATTATAAAGGCAAGTTTGTTTAACTTAACTTATAGGAATTATCCAAAAATACATCGGGCAAACAGAGAAACACTTTAAGAATAGTATTCTAGATTATTTAAATGATTGGAACCAGAAATTCAAAATAAGAATATGTGAGGATCAAATGTCGAAAGAAATAGAAATTATTCGAAGTGTAAGACAGGGATGTCTATTGTCACCACTGCTGTTTAATATCTATATATAGCGAAGCCGTCTTCCAAGAAGCTTTAGGAGAGTGTAAGGTCATATTTACTTCAACTCTACAAAATCTGACAAACATACTGGAACTGCTAAACGAAAAGTGTACCATATGATGGTATTAAAATAAACTTAAAAAAAAAACAACATTCATGGTTATTACAAAACATCCAAAAGACAACGAGGCACTCCATATTAATAATATCCAAATAGAAAGGGTAGACAAATATAAATATCTAGGAACATTGGTTAGCCAAAATGCAGAACAAACACAAGAAATTAAAAACCGTAAAGAAATAGCAAGAGCATACAGTAGGAAAAAATGAAAGAATACCCATGAACGAACATATAAAACACGCTGTATTTTCCTGTCACCGTGTCACACCAAAAATTGGCCAGTGCAAATACATGTAATAATTATTGTTACATGTACTTGCACCGGACAATTTTCTTACACAGTGTGTTTTATATGTTCGTTCATGGGTATTCTTTCATTTTTCAGACTGTAGGTAATTTGTTAAAATGAAACATTTATTATGTAGTAGAAACCGAAGAATGAATCTAAGGATAAGGTTGTCGCGCTGCTACGTTTTTACTTGTTTGCTCTACGGATCTGAGGCCTGAACATTAAAGCAATTAGAGATTAAGAAATTGAAGTTTCTGAGCGTTGGTGTTACGAATATCATGGGTAGACAAGAATAGCAATATTGAAGTCCTTGATGGGACTAATAAGAGGGAAGAAATAATACAGACAATTAAGAGGCGGAAGCTTAAATATTTCGGTCATATAGTAAGAGGTCCTCATTATAGTCTACTGAGTTTGTTATGGAAGGCTAGTGTTGCCCAAAATCAGTCTTGGTCTTGCAGTCTTGGTCTTGGTCTTGTTCTTGCGTTTTCGCAAGACCAAGACCGTCTAATTTGAGCAAGACCAAGACCAAGACTTACCGTGCAAGATTTGAGCAAGAACAAGACTAAGCCTGCAAAACTCTTGCGTCTTGCAATTAGAACTGAGGGTCGTTTTATGAAGTATACTAGTTCGGGTATATTCTTAGGTACTCTATAAGAAGCAAAAAAATTTGTAAATTTGGACTTATGCGCCTTACGAACAATACCATAAATAAACATACATTCTTCGCTCTGAAATTTATTGTCCAGGTTTTGAGAATAGCCGCCCTCTATTCATAAATTAATGTATCGAAACTTTTTTAAAATATGTCATATTATGCTGATAATAAAAAATATACCTACCTAATAAGTAGTTCATTTTTTTCTTAATTAGTTTTCTAGGAAGTTACAACACCACAAATCATATCGATATATAAAATAATAAGACTTTTATGTATATTTTTCTGCTGAGTGTAATTAGTAATTACGATAACGAGACAGATTAATAACAGATAATGACGTGCCGGCTATACCGTGTAACCAAATACCCAAATATTTAGTATCGATATACTGTCTACGAGGCATTCAACAAAGAAATATTTACAGTGAAATACATGGAAAACAAAAGGTCATTTATAGCAGTTTTTTCTGAAGGTAGTTAAATTAAATTGGTCATTTGTTTTATCAATCGAGTGTTCTTTTGTTACTCTTTGGTTGATATACGCTACTCCAAGAAATTAACGTACCACCTTAAAAACGGGTCATTTTTGGTTTCTCGAATTTCCTAAACTTGTTCGATTTAAGTGGTTGATAATTTGATTTTTTATTTATTTGATTTTAATGTTTAATAATAATATAGCCTTATTCTGTATAAATCAGTGGTGTCATCGTGTGGGAACGCGTGGGAACGCCGTTCCCGCACTGGTTAAGAAAACAAAAAAATAATAGAGAATTTAGGTTTTGTAAACAAAAATTAGCAGTGCGTTCCGGCACTGCGTTCCCGCACTGCTAATTTTGCCATGACACCACTGGTATAAATATCGCTGTAATAATATTGTTTCTAGACAGGTAAATTGTCATTGTATACCGGGTGTACCAATCAAACTGTATTTTTTTCTCAAAGTTCGCATCACCCTGTGGAATATTCTAGCATTTATAAATATTGAAATTAAAACCCAACTATAGCCTCATATTTTCTTAACATTTTGTTTTTTGATTTATTCGCTTATGTTGGATAATCAAAAGTTAGGTACTTTTTTAACTAGCCATGTTTTTCATCAATACAGGGTGTTTTTAAATAAGTATGGCAAACTTTAAGGGGTAATTAAATGCTTCGTTTCCGAAATAGGGGGTGTTTAAATTTTTCTTACAAACTGACGATTTATTTATTGCTTTAAAACCGGTTGAGATATGCAAATGAAATTTGGTGGGTTTTAAGAGGTAGCTATTACGTATTTTTGACATACAATTAAGAATTTAATATTCACCATTGACGCGCATATGGGTAACATGACCCGTTTGTTTAGCCCCTTAAAATTTGCCATACTTATTTAAAAACACCCTGTATTGATGAAAAACATGGCTAGTTGTTAAAATACCTAACTTTACTGTTATCCAACATAAGCGAATGAAAAAACAAAATGTTAAAAAAATATCAGACTGTAGTTGGGCTTTAATTTCAGTATTTTATAAATGCTAGAATATTCCACAGGATGATGCTAACTTTGAGAAAAAACCACAGTTTGATTGGTACAGTCATTAGTACCGATAAGGTATCCGGTACCTATACAACGACAATTTTACTTCTAGCAACAATATTATTACAGCGATATTGTTAACGAATAAGGCTATATAATATTAAAAAATCACTTAAATCACACAACAGGTTTAGGAAATTCGAGACATAAAAAATGACCCATTTTTAAGGAGGTGCCTTAATTTCTTGGAGAAGTGTATAATTCTCGGTTTGGTATTCGGTACCAAAATGAGAACTGGCATTAACATATGAAGGGCCAGGGGAAAGAACGATGAATGTCTATCTGCATGCATTTTCGGTAAAATGAGAAACAAAGTTACATATTCATTGTTCCCTTGCGTCCAATCTTGTGACGTGATTTTAAGACGATTATCATATTTATTTCCCCTTGTCCATTCACAGGTTGATAGTACTCTTTCTAAGCTAACAGATTGCACAAAAATCTCAAAATGACCAAAAATTGACATTCATCCTTTTTCCCTCTGATCCTTCATATTGTGCACATCTGTCACTGAATTGAATGCTTTTCAAATCACACATTGTTAATGGCAAATATTCGAAAAATACGTAAGTTCCTAATAAACTTTGGTTAGTTGGAACATAGACACGGATCGCTTAGATCGTAGGTTCAAACCCCATCCGGTGTCAGTTGTTTAGATATTTATTAATTTGGTTGGTCTTTACTATGGCTGTGATATTAAAGCTTAAAATTGACCTACTCTGTTACGTTGTTCTAAGATATGTAGTAGGCTAATGGGCAACTGCGAGACTTGCAAAACTCTTGCTGAAGACCAAGACCAAGACCAAGACCTGGAGCGCAATACCTAGACCAAGACCAAGACCAGGTGTACTGTCGCAAGACCAGGACCAAGACTCTGTAAGTCTCGTCTTGGTCTTGCATTTGGGCAACACTATGGAAGGCAATATAAAAGGTAAAAGAGATGTAGAAAGAAAACGAACCTTTTGGTTACGAAATCTAAGGGAGTAATTTAGTCTGAGCTCTAACCAACTATTTAGAGCTGCTGTAAGCAAAAGAGGAATTGCCATGTTGATATCCAATTTTCGATAGAAGATGGAACCTTAAGAAGAAGAAAATCTGATCGTGTGCTACGACACATAACCTTGGAAAAGATACTTTACTTGAAAACTATACCTGACGTTGACACCGCTACTGTTATAGCTTTATAAAATTTGTGTTAAGTTTAATAGTAGGTATTTTTTGTGCTTCAACAATAAATTAACAATAAGTAACTAATAGTTTTTAAACAAGTGTTCAATGAAATAACTTTACCAAAGTTGAGTGTCTTCACTCTCATCCAAAGCTCTTCCCTTTTAATTAACAAAACGGTTTAAGCATGCACAATGAAAAAGCAAGAGAACGGAAGTATCGAAAAACAAAAACAAAGATTCCCCGCCTTACGCGCAACTACTACACTAATTTGCGCTGTAATTGTATCCAAGCTCCCGCTCGTTTTTTATGAATGAAAAGCGCAACTAAACATCAAGCAATCTTACATGAACGCCACGATTGTTTCCATCCTTTCAACTGGCACACGTTACTCGATCGTTCTACGCCTACTTTGTACACTTTTTATGACACCACTTAAAACGCGAACGCTAGAACTGTATCCCGCCAACTTGATGCCGGATTCATTACTGGCTGGGGTGTGTGATAGCTGAAGGTAGCTTCTTGCGTTGTTGCCGGTTTTACCGGAGGAAAATCTTCGAGGGAAATTAGTGGACTTTGAGTAAAAAGGGTTCATTGGGAATGATCGCTTTTGGTTTCAGGTAAATGGTGGGTTACTCTAAGTCACATCCGTCACATTTTTGTTTTTAAACTATGTAATGACGTGTACAAACGGGGACAAAAAATTCGACCCACATATATTTTTAGGGCAATAATTTAAACAGGTGGAAGAAAATAATAAGAAAATAAAGAATATATGTATCTAAACTAGAACTACGCTTTATGAAATAAACTCAGACAATGTTACCCAAAGTAGAACCGGAAGTCGATATTTGAACTCTACATGTAACTTTTGAGTCGCTACCTAATTTTGAGTCATTTTGCTAACGTTAATATCATCCTTGATTTATACGCTCTCACTCGACGCCTCATTTGTCAGTCTACCTGTTCTAACAACAGTAACAACCCAGGAGTTATATTCGCTGACAGACAGACAGGCATGAAACCGGATGTATATAAATATTTGTTTTCGTATTGCTAAGGCGCGTCGAATAATATACCGCTTGTACTATCTCGGCGACTTTAAAACAATATTTCCAGTTTCAACTCTAAAACCGGAATTCCTAGGTCAAATTTATCACCTGTAATGCCATTTTTGAATTATAACCTCTTATTTGACACCTCATTTGTCATTCTATTTGTTTTAATAACGGAGGAGTTATATTCTCGGGCAAAAAGACGAACGGGCAGACGATTTGTTAACGTATCCGACGCCCTGAAGGGCACTAAGGATTATCAGAAAGAAGAAGAAGTTAACTTAACGTGAAGTAAAACTCATAAAATTTAATTAAGAATTAAAATTCTAAAAATCCAAAAGGACTACATTCATTGTTCAGAATGAACGTTTTCGGACTTATCAGTCCATCATCAGTGAACCTAAAAGCAAGTAATCCCACTTAATAAAATTGAAAAAAGAGGTGAAATTTTGACCGTTAAAAATTGAAAAATGTGGTTAAGATTACTTACTCCGTGTCCTTGTCCGTGTCCGCAAAATAGCCACAATGCCAAACACTGGTTGGTATAATGTAGATTGAACATTTAATCCAACCAGTGTTTGGCATTGTAGCTATTTTGCAAGGACACGGAGTAAGTAATCTTAACCACATTTTTCAATTTTTAACGGTCAAAATTTCACCCCTTTTTTCAATTTTATTAAATGGGATTACTTGCTTTTAGGTTCACTGATGATGGACTGATAAGTCCGAAAACGTTCGTTCTGTACAATGAATGTAATCTTCTTGGATTTTTTGGATTTTAATTCTTGATTCAATTTTATACCAACTACACCCGAGAGTCTTTACTTCACGTTAAGTTAAAACTAGAAGGTATACAGCCAACTTTCGGGAATTACCCCATTTTATTTAAAAATATTTGTTCTCATTTTGCTAAGGCGCGTCGAATAATATATCGCTTGTAGTATTTTGGCGACTTAACAGTACTTTCAACTGCAACTCTAAAACCGGAAGATTAAGGTCAAATTTCTCACCTTTAATAGCATCCTTGGGTTATAAGCTTTCATTCGATACCTGCTTTGTAATTCGATCAGGTCTAATGACGGAGCAGTTATGTTTGCAGGCTGACAGGTAAACATGGATAATTCAAGGTTTTCATACTTTTTCAAAATGAGTGAAAACAATATTTATTTTAAAAATTTATAAACATTTTCAATTTCGTTGCAAACCGAAAATGCAGCAGCATTATATTGTAGTTCAATCGGAGAAAGCAGGAAGAGTCTATACCGGTTTCGGGGCTTTTTTGCCCCATCATCAGTAGACCCATATCCTCTTCCCTCCGATTGAACCAGATACCTCGACACGTGCCGTCCCGGATTGCAACGAACGAAATGTCTCGTAGTGACATCTGCTAAGAAATATTTATTTTATTTATTTATCCAATCTATAGCAATTCCAACAAAAGAAACAAATTTCTAATACTAATAACGCTCTAATAATACAGGTATATATCAAAATTTAATCAGTTATGAACTAATATTTAGTGGATATGTTATAGTCAAAGCCCGAATTTCAGGCACTCCTATCAGCTATTAAAATGTCGTAATTTGTTAGATTAGGTTTAATAAAAAATTGTCGTAATTAAAATTAAAAAAAAATAGTGTTTATTCTCACATGTTTGAAGCATTATGGCATTTAGAGTTGCACAATATGTTAGACCTTTTTTACACTTACATAATTTTGAAGAGCATTTCTTATTGCAGTAGCATTTTATAAAGCCTTGTCCTCGAAATTTAGAATCTTGTGTAATAATTTCTCTTGCTTAACGTCTGGAACATCTTCGAAATTAAGAAAAGTCTCTTTGCATTCTCTTATTTGATTTCTTGAAAAAATAATGTTTATTGTTCCGTATTTCGTACCAACTCTATATAAACCGTCAATTGTTTTAGCTTTTATGATACCCAAAATATTTCGAGCATCTCCTTTGGCTATATCAAAGCTGGGGATAGGTATTGTTACACAGACAGAAAAGATTAAAATAAATATAGGAAAGGCGATTGAAGGTCTTCATGCCTTCATGCTAATGCTATGAAACAATTAAGTAAAAAAACTCCTCAAATTTTGATCGAAAAACCTGTAACAATACTTATCCCCAGCTTTGATAGAGCCAAGGGAGATGCTCGAAATATTTTGAGTATCACACAAGATAAAACAATTGACGGTTTATGTAGAGTTGGTACCAAATACGGAACAATAAACAAACTTGTTTCAAGAAATCAAATAAGAGAATGCAAAGAGAATTTTCTTAATTTCGAAAATGTTCCAGACGTTAAGTTGTCTCTAAGAGAAATTAGTACAAAAAATTCTAAATTTGGAGGACAAGGATCTATAAAATGCTAGTGCAATAAGAAATGCTCTTCAAAAGTGTCAAAAGTCTAACGTATTGTGCAACTCTAAATGCCATAATGCCTCAACATGTGAGAATAAACACTATTTTTTTTTAATTACGACAATATAAAAATAATAAACATTAAAATTAAAAAATTACGTTTTATTAAACTAAGGGCCGGTTGTTCGAACGCTAATCAACAATTATCATTATCAAATATTTAATTACTGTCACCAAACTGTCAATGTCAACTTTGTTTGGGTTGCTGAAAACATAATTAATTGAAATTATGAGATTTATTATCAATTATGTTAATAATTATTGTTATATTAATTGATTATAGTCTCAGAATTGTAATCAATTATGTTATTAGCAATCCAACCAAAGTTGACATTGACAGTTTTGACAGTAATTAAATATTTTATAGTGATCATTGTTGATTAGCGTTCGAACAACCGGCCCCTAATCTAACAAATTACGACATTTTAATAGCTGATCAGGGTTTGACTAGTCAAACCCCGATTTCATAAAATTAAATTTCTACCTTTGCCTGACCAACTTAGTCTCTCCTAGGTTTGACTAGTCAAAGGCCGAAACTGTAATTTATTTCGGGCTTTGACTAAGATCGTCAGTCAAACCTGAGGATTGCCTAGTCAAACCTAGGAGTGCCTGAAATTCGGGCTTTGACTATAAGAGATATATTATTCTATTGATCCTGTTGCAAACTGGAGTCTTCGGGGCTACAGTTATAATATCTTATGGAATACTCTTCAATAACGTGGTCGATGAATTGGTTTTCAACGTCTTTCTCAGACTCATATAAATGGTTAATAAGTTAAATAAGTAATCAAATATCTTTTGATACTCCAGATATCATGTTATCATTGGTACCTGAAATCATGTATGGTGGGTCTAAATATTTAAATTCTAAGGGAGTTAGACAGGGCTGCATTTTTTCGCCACTGCTGTTGAACCTACACACGGAACAAATATTTGTAGAGTCACTGGAAGCGTACAAAGATTTAATCAAGATTATTGTACCGTCTTCCATCATTATTTCAGTTTTCTTCGATCTTCCATCATTTACAGTATTTCTTCTGTCATCCACGGTTGCATTTTTTTATAACATGTTCTCCTTGTCCTACTCTATTGGAAAGAAACTGGAAATACAACTGCCACGTACATGAAATTTTTGTAGATTTTAAATAAGCGTCTGATTCTGTAAGAAGGGATTTATTGTGGAATGGTATGTGGTATGGTTGAAATGGAAGTCTCTAGAAAGCTAATACGATTAGCACAGGTGTATGTGGAGAACTCATCGTCACGGAGGCTCAGATCAGAATTGGCAATACCCCATCAGAAAAATTTCTTATTGACACTGGTCTCAGGTCTCAGATAAAGAGGCCCTCTTGCTTTGTTATTTGCCCTCTTTAACTTCGCCTTAGACTTAGAATATGAAGTAAAAAAACACAGCCAGAGCTGACAAACAGCTTTGCTACACATGTATCGAAAATTATACTGACTTTTAGGTTCAAAACAGACGGACCACGCTGCAGCGCTACGCTGTGGATCCACAAAAGCAGTTTCCGATGATTGACCGTGGGTTCTTATGTGGAGTGGACGTTCCATCACAGACGAGCTAATGTGGCCGGCCTATGAAGGAGCGGTACGGCAAGGGATAAGGGCTTGCGGCTTGGTGATACTCCTCCATAGATCCCTACTGAAGGGCGTTGACGCCTAATAACGGTGTATATACAGTGTGTCAATTTTAAAACTTACAATGGC
The DNA here is from genome assembly GCF_917563875.1 of Diabrotica virgifera virgifera. Classification (NCBI taxonomy): domain Eukaryota; kingdom Metazoa; phylum Arthropoda; class Insecta; order Coleoptera; family Chrysomelidae; genus Diabrotica; species Diabrotica virgifera. The sequence goes on along the minus strand of NC_065446.1, from coordinate 95,755,107 downwards.
TATATCTCACGAACAAAAGCTGATATCGAAAAATGCTTGAAACCGTTTCTAGGATAGTAAGGGGGAACTAAAATGACATGAAAGAGAACTCACCCCCATCAACCCCCTAGGCCCCACCCATCACAACCAAAAAAGTTTAAATTGCAAACCCCTACTTGTGATACATCATTGAAAAGGCTATAAAAATGCTATTCAGTGGTTTAAATAATAATTATATAGGGTGAAGCAATAATTGTGAAACTTTGGCTTAAATGAAAAATTTAATAAGGTTTTTTTTCAATTACAAATTTATTAAAAATATCAATTAAGTAAATATTGATTGTGAATTCCGTTGTTTGGTAAACCATAATACAGCCTATTTTCAGATTCTGCACGAAATTTAGCAAATGTTCTAGTAATAGGGCGACATGCTTAAGTAATTCTTTCTCGCAATTCCCCAAGTGAAACAAGTTGAGTTTTATAAACAAGTGATTTAGGGTAACCCCATAGAAAAAAGTAATATACTATCCTACTATAAAAAGTACTATCCAATGGTATAAATAATAATTATACAGGGTGTTAATATCAGCTGGCTTACTATGACTTTTGTATTTGTAATGCTATCTCCCGGACTATTATTTTAAATGGTAAGTGTCCGCTCGTACTTTTTTTTTGTTAATTAAAACTTAATTTGTCATTTTTTCCTTAAATCAGTTGTTTATAAAACCTAACTTGCGTCACTTGGTAAATTGCGAGAAATAATTACTCAAGCATGTCGCCCTATTACTAGAAAAACATTTGTCAAATTTCGTGCAGAATTTGAAATTAGACTGTATTATTATTTACAAAACAACGGAACCCACTTTTGAACATTTACTTAACTGACATTTTTATCAAATTGGTAGTTCAACAAAACCTCATTAAATTTTTCATTTAAGCCAAAGTTTCACAATTATTGCTTTACCCTGTATAATTATTATTTATACCATTGGATAGCATTTTTTATAGCCTTTTCAATGATGTATCACAAGTAGGAGTTTGCAATTTAAACTTTTTTGGTTGTGGTGGGTGGGGCCTAGGGGGTTGATTGGGGTGAGTTCTCTTTCATGTCATTTTAGTTCCCCCTTACTGTCCTAGAAACGGTTTCAAGCATTTTTCGTTTTCAGTTTTTGTTCGTGAGATATAGCCATTGTAAGTTTTAAAATTGACACACTGTATATATATAGGGTGAGTTTTTAGTGCGGGATCGGTCGATAACTCCATTATGCTATAAAATATCGAGAAAAGTTATTTAAAAAAAAATGTAGCAATGATACTCTCCACGCTTGGAAAATATGACCATTTCTACAGGGTGATCAGTAACTGCGTGGTATATCAAACATATAATTTTAAATGGGACACCCTATATATTTTTTCATATTTATATTCCCCTCACAATTATTGTTCATATAATATATGGTTTTGCATTACTATACAGAGTATTTAACAAGTTATGACCATTTTTATTTCTAAATCACTATGAGATTAACACCCTGTATATAAAGAAGTAATTCGTAGACAATAATTTGTTTTATGTAATAAGATAAACAATATACTATAGTTTTTAAATTAAGTCCAATTCACATCATTGACGAATATTTGTATACAGGGTGAACTACAAAACGAAATGACGATTTTCTCTATTTTTTTAAATGGATCACCCTGTATTTTATTTTTCAACATTATTGTATTTAAAATACTCTTTCATTTTTATATAGCATTCCCTATATCTAAACTGATTACTTTCCGAGATATTTTTAGTTTTCTTCAAATTTCGGGAATACATTTAATTTTTCTAGTAGAAATAAGTTAGTATTGAGTGATAATTAAACAAAATTATTTTTATTAGATAAATAACTAACACAAAATGTAAACCATAGCAATATGCAGTGAATATACCAATAAATGTGATATTAATAAATTATCATATTTCCCTAATATACAAGAATCGTAAAATTCCTACAAAAAAACTTTGTATTGTATATAAACATATAACAAGATTATTTTTATTCAATAAATAACTTACATGAAACATAAATCAAAACAATATACAACTGATGTAACAGTTTTTAGATTGGTATATCAACAGCATTCTAAGCCAAGAATTATTTAGTAGAACATTCATTTTTATAAGCACTTTTAAACTACAAAACAAAATTACGATTTTCTCAATTTTTTTTTAATAGATCACCCTATATTTTATTTTTTTGAAATATTGTATTTATGATACTCTTTCATTTTTATATAGCATCTCCTATACCTAAACTTATTAGTTTCTGATATTTTTTTAGTTTTCTTCATTTGCCGGGAATACATTCACATAAACCTAGTTTGAGTGTTAACAAAGTAGGGATTTCTTATTGATGCATATTAATGAAATTTAATATGAAAATTATATTATTAATAACTGCGGGTCACAATCTGCTATTAGGAATGTGTTACTAAAAAATTCTTGGCTTAGAATGCTGTTGATATAATAATCTAAAAACTATTAAATTAGTTGTATATTGTTTTGATTTATGTTTTGTGTGAGTTGTTTATTAAATAAAAATAATCTTGTAATTTTATTATACACAACATACCTATATTTTTTTTGTAGGAATTGTATGATTCTTGTATATTAGGCAAATATGATAATTCCTTAATATCACATTTATTGATACATTCATTGCATATTGCTATGGTTTATATTTTGTGTTAGTGATTTATTGAATAAAAATAATTTTGTTTAATTATCATTCAATACCAACTTATTTCTACTAGAAAAATTGAATGTATTCCCGAAAGTTGAAGAAAACTAAAAATATCTCCGATAGTAATAAGTTTAGATATAGGGAATGCTATATAAAAATGAAAGAGCATAAAAAATACAATATTTTTGAAAAATAAAATATAGGGTGATCCATTTAAAAAAATAGAGAAAATCGTAATTTGGTTTTGTAGTTCACCCTGTATACAAACATTCGTCAATGATTTCAATTGGACTTAATTTAAAAACTACAGTATATTGTTTATCTTACTACATAAAACAAATTATTATCTATGAATTACTTCTTTATATACAGGGTGGTAATCTCATAGGGATTTCGAAATAAAAATGGTCATAACTTGTTAAATACTCTGTATAGTACTGCAAAACCCTATATTATATGAACAAGAATTATGAGGGGAATATAAATATGAAAAAATAGATAGGGTGTCCCATTTAAAAAATTATATGTTTGATATACCACGCTGTTATTGATCACCCTGTAGAAATGGACATATTTTCCAAGTGTGGAGAATATCATTGCCTACATTTTCTCTAAATAACTTTTTTCGATATTCTATACCGTAATGGAATTATCGACCGATCCCGCACTAAAAACTCACCCTGTATGTATACAGGGTGTTTCGTTAATAATTGTCCATATAGTAAATGGAGAAACCTTAGCGCAAAATACGAAGATTTAACCTAAAACACTTAAATAAAATGTGGTTCCTTACTGAGTTACAGGGTGTTTTATCTAAAAATTTAAAAAATATTTTTGCTCAGCATTTTAAAACTATTTGACGTATCCTTTTCATACTTGGCAGGAAGTATAGGTACTGTACAGACTAATAAATTATGTTCAACAGACGTTTCTGTCTATTACCAGAGGCGTACGACGGGGGAAAGTGGATGGTTGACACCTTCCAAATTCTACGCCACTGGTGAAATTGGTATTTTAGTTCAATTTTTGGATTCTCCAGTACTTTCTATGAAAATAATATACTCTTCATTCGTAACGATAAAGTCATTAGTTTTCGAGATCTTTGAAGTTAAAAATGAAACGACACGGTTATTTTGATTATTGTATTGTGTCACTTCATTTTTAATTTAAAATATCTCGAAAACTAATAATTTTATCGTTACGAATGAAGAGTATATTATTTACATAAAAAATATTGAAAAATAAAAAAATTACACTAGAATAGCAATTTCTTCAGTGGCGTAGAATTTGGGAAGGGTCAACCTGCCACTATCCCCTGTCGTACGCCTCTAGTAGTAGCTAGAAACGTTTATTTATCTTAATTTAGTAGGGTTTACAGTACCTACACTTGCTGCCAAGTATGATAAGGATACACCAAATATTTTTAAAGTACTGGGTACAAATATTTTTTTAAATATTAATCATATGAATCATACCATAAAATTAATCAAAATAACTGTGCCGTTTCATATTTAACTTCAAATATCTCGAAAACTAATGACTTTATAGTTACCAATAACGAGTATATTATTGACGTAGAATGTATTGGAGAATCTAAAAATGGCACTTAAATAGTAATTCCTCCAGTGGCGTAGAATTTGAGAAGGGTCAACATTTACTATTCCCTGCCGTACGCCTCTGGTAGTAGCTAAAAACGTTTGTTTATAATAATTTAGTAGGGTGTGTAGCAGTCGCACTTTTTACCAAGTATGAAAAAGATACGTCGAATAGTTTTAAAATGCTGGGCAAAAATAGTCTTTAAATTTTTAGATATAACACCCTGTAACTCAGTAAGGAACCACATTTTATGTAGGTGTTTTAGGTTAAATCTTCGTATTTTGTGTTAAGGTGTCTCCAGTTACTATATGAACAATTATTAATGAAACACCCTGTATAACTAACAATAATAAAAAACCGCTAAACGCCTTAAAAATGAGTGGCGCATACAATATTCCAGCTACAAAAGATCTGATATGAACATTACGTGGCGCGAAAATGTATTTTTATTTTGATGTAAAACAAAATTCTAGTTTTATTTTAAAAGATTTTTCCATAATATTTGCTAAATTTGAAATAAACGCGCCACAAAAGAGTAACTTTGATACAATTTGAATTTTGAAACTCTTTTGTGGCACGTTTACTTCAAATTTAGCAAATATTATGGAAAAATCTTTTAAAATAAAACAAGAATTTTGTTTTACATCAAAATGAAAATACATTTTCGCGCCACGTTACGATATTCATATCAGATCTTTTGTAGCTGGAATATTGTATGCGCCACTCATTTTTAAGGCGTTTAGCGGTTTTTTAATCTTGTATCAAAAGTTTTTCAAAGTTATTTATAAATTAAATGTATGAAGTTGAATGCAATGTTCCTCTATTACTCGTTAAGCTTTATAAATGGTCACCTTTGTTGCATTATCACCCAAATGATCTAGTGTCCATCGAATGTACACTAGATTTTTTTTCAATTCGAAACAGATTGAAAAAAAAATATTGAGATGACCGGTAAATGAAGTCGGATTACCCGTTGCCAGATCAAACTTAGCGTCGTAATCACTACAACTACATAAACCATTTCGGGAATAATCGTTAATTGGATTATACTTTTACAGCTTAATAACTTCTAAAAGGCTTAACCGATTTTGATCAGTAAACATGAGTTTGAAACGTATTTACCAGTAGTATCTGATGGATCTAAGGTCAAGTATGACAACTGAAGCTATTACAGGAATTATTGAGCTTGAGGAACCGTTTTTCCCGTAGAAAATAGGTTTGATCATACTTATAAAGCCTATAACTTTAAAATTCGAATTTTCCCGGATATGACGTATACACCGTTAGATTCGTCTAGAGTCCTTATACAAACTCTCAGTTATTGGCGGAATTCGTAGGTTGAAATTTTGAGTAATTGTCGAAAAACCAAAATTTTCAAAGTATAGTTTTTCAGTTTTTTGGCTATACTGAGCCGTGTGTATGTCTAATCCTGACGGCTTAGACACCATTTGAAAGCTTAACTCAATACTATTGATTTGGTGTATTTGTGGTTCTCCTGTCTCTTCTTGATCCGAAGATATATACCCCCAAAAATATGCCGTTTTGTACCTACCAAGTCCTCTAGCTGGCTTATGGGTGGTCAAAAGTCACAAACTACACCGGTTCTGAATCGGCCCTGACCCCCTCTTCAAACACAGAAAAAAAATTCAAATTGGTTTAACTTTCAAACACACATACATATCCACAAACATTTTCCCTTTTCTAAATAAAAATTGAGTCATACTTCTGAGCTCGGTAACTTTTGAATGGTACAACCGATTTTTAAAATTACACATGCATTGGAAAGGTAATGATCAGTACTATTAGAAGCCGTAAAGGTCGGACTTAAATTTTTGAAGTTTTTGGAAGTTTTGGGGACGAGAACGAAAAACAGACCCTAAATAGAAAGGGCCGTAAAATCCACACCCTTGGACCAAAATGGATGGTTGACATATGAATGGGTGAGTCTTTTCCTGAACTTTGAGATGGGACTTGGCCCATCTTTCAAATCAGTCAGATTTAGAAAATCGAAAATTTCGTGTATATATAGTGTCGCGTGTAGGGGGGTGTTGGTGTGCGCCACTGGCGAGAACTGCCGTTCTCTGGTAATTACTTAATCAATTAGTTAGTTAATTGCAGATGATGTGTCTCTGACCTTTTATTTACTCCGTTAATGTTATTATATTCTTATTGATGATTTCTTCTTCTATAAACATTCTTTAAAACAATTTTCGGATTGGACATCATTACAATCAATAAATGTGCTTAATCCCATATAACTACAATATTTATTTTAAACATGCCACAAGAAAACAGTTTAAGAACCTCTTTAAGAATTCAGTTTATATTTAGTTATTTGTGAATTAAAATGTGAGTTTGCAAATTACTTTTAATGTTTCTAAATAGGCGGAAAAGAAAGCCAAATGAAGAGATCTAAAAATTCCAACTTCTTAAGAAGACTACTTAAAGTTTTAATGTTAAAATTACTAATCAATAATACTCTAAGTTATAGAAGTATTAGGCACTTAATGTATCTAAAAACATTATGGACTAATTTTGAAATACAGAATTTTTCCCATTTAGTACCAAGTATTAGTTTTTTGCTTACAGCGCCGGGTAAAGGGGCTTATACAAGTTTTTTCGTAGGATGCACAGTTTTCGTGATAAACGCGGTTAAACTTTAAAAAAATCAAAAAATTGCAATTTTTGAACATGAGTAACTTTTGATTAAAAAATAAAATAGCAATTTTGCTTACCAGATTTGAAAGTTCAAGTCAAAGCTAAACAAAGCTATAAACAAATAGTGTGTTTTGACCCGTGCCCAATGCATTCGTTTTAACGCCTGCTACGTAGAAATTGCCTGTTTCTAAGCTTTGCTTTTAAACCAAGAGGAGTAAGCTAAAAAGACAGATTCACACCCAAGCAAGTCATTAGAAATATCACCAAATACATCTTCTTTTTATATTATATTATATTAATACTAGTGCAGTCACTGAAGGTGGATATGAGCTGTTACCTCCGATTTCGTTGAACCTCCATCGATTTCCTGGAAAATTGGTGAGTGGTTAGAGGATATCTCAAGGAACAAAGGTGACATGGTGCCAACTTGCGCTTTTACCCTGGGGATGGGTGCCACTCCTTCTCGAGGGTGAAAATTATTTTATTAAAAATAATCCCATAATTCGATAGAGGGACAAATTCTAAGCAAAATTTGTTAAATAAAGGTATTACAATAAATCAAAACTTTTTGAGTTATTAAAGATCAAAAATTTTAATTTTTCGTGAGATAAATGCATGTTTTTAACCGATTTTTCATAAATAACTCAAAAATTATAAGTATTTACAAAAAAGTTATTATTACCAAAATTGAAGATAAAAAAAAACGAAATAAACTCCTTACAAAAAAAACCTTTTAATGTTAACTGAAAGTGAGTTATAGGTAATTGAATGTATATTTTTTTCGGTGAGGACCCAAATCTAAGTATTCAAGCTTAAATAACGGGAAAATGATGCATTTTATAACATAAACTTATTAAACATTTGTCAAAGTACTTAGAAATATCTATCAAATGAGTCCTCGAACAAGTTGACAACATTAAAATTTATGCTCCAAATTTTTTCAAAATTTATCTTTTAAGGATTAACTCCGTTAATTTTTAGGATATCAGGTTCACCTAAAAACTATTTGAAAGTTAATGCTAAGGGCAATTAATCGACGTTGAATTTAATTTTTTAAACCAATTACTTTTTTAAAAATAAAACGTTAAATGGACCCGGTTACATGGTTCTCGCAGCAAAATTTAAGATTTAAACTTTTCTATCTCGGTTATTTTTTACCCTATAGAAATAATAAAAAAAAGGAAAATATTTGATACAGAAAAAACTAAAATTTGGTGATATATTTTTACATACATTGAGTATTTTTGCAGTTATTATCAAAAGATTATGAAAATTACGATCATTTTAAAAATTCTGATTTTTTTATATCATACCTTTTTTTTGCAACAATTTTCATTCTAAACCGGTCAAAATTGTTAAAATCATTACTTATCCTAATATAAAGAAATTATTGTAAGGATTTCTATAAATTTAAATTTTTGTGGAAATGACGTATGTTTTATTTTTCACTTTTTCCTAAAAAATTCGAAAGGGTTCTCTTATTTTCATCATAACTTGCTTAATTTTAATGCTATTAACTTTTTCTGAAGCTCAATTGATAGGTAATCTGGAGTGCTTTGACAAGTTTTTAACAGGTATATTTTATAAAATGAATCGTTTTCCCGTTATTTAAGCTTGAATAGGTAATTAGATTTGAGTACTCGTCGAAAAAAATTTACATTAAATTACCCATAACTCACTTTGACTTAAAATTAGTTTAGTTCTTTAAGTGAGGAGTGTATTTAGTTTTTTATTATCTTCAATTTTGGTGATAATAACTTTTTTGTAAAAGCTTATAGTTTTTAAGTTATACTTGAAAAACAGCTTTAAAGCATGCAATTTTTTTACGAAAAAATAAAATATTTGATTCTGAATAACTCAAAAAGCATTGATTTATATTAATAACTTTATATACCAAATTTTACTTAGAATTTATCCTTACATCGATTTATGGTATTATTTTTGATAAAATAATTTTCACCCCCGAGAAGGGGTGGCTTCTACCTCCAAGGTAAAAGCGCAAGTTTGCATAATGCCTTTGTTGCTTGAGGTATCCTCTAACTACTCACCAATTTTCATGAAAATCGATGGAGGTTCAACGAAATCGGAGGAGAAAACCTTCAGTGACTCCACTATATACGTCGCTAAAGAGTTCTAAAAACAACTTTTTTTATATAAAAATACTTAAAATCTAAGAATTAAAGGAATAACGCAGAAAATACAGAAAATCGCTGATATACCTAACTTAACCTATAAATGCCAATGGTGTCAAAATTTTATAAATGCCTGACTTGCCAAACTTGCCTGAGGTTGGACCAATTACAAACAAACTTTACGGCGCGGGAAATTTGAATTGCTCCTCTTAATTTAAAAACCGACTATAGGCGATGCACTTGTACCTACTCGTTCGATTTTAAATGAGAGACGCATTGAAAACATCACTCAAGCACTATGTGTTTATAGCTTTGTTTAACAATAAAAAAATTAATTTTTAGCAATGCAAATAATCAAAATCGGTATATTTTGACTTGAACTTTCAAATGCTGCAATCAGACTTGCTATTTTATTGTTTAATCAAAAGTTATTCGGGTTCAAAAATTGCGATTTTTCGATTTTTTGAAAGTTTAACCGCGTATATCTCGAAAACTATGCATCCTACGAAAAAACTCTTACGAACATTTTTTGCTTAGAATGACCCAAATAATACCTACATAAAAATGTTTTGTTTTGCTAAAAATCGCTGTTATGTAATTCTGCAAGTTCTTTGTTTATAACAATCTTATCGACATCTGGATCAACTGTTGCCCAAAAAATTCGTGTTTTACGGGTCAAAATACATAAAAAATACTTGGGTAAGTCTATCTAAATAAAGGAGGCCCTGGCGATAGCACTATTATTTTTGTAGATTTTATAAATTGAAATTGATCATTTTTCGTGAGACATTTTTTTCAATTACAAAAACACGATTTAACCTAATAAGTTATTAGAGGAGCAGTAACAGCTAATTGCACTTAACTTATTATGCAAAATTAAATATTTTATGACTAGTGTTATGTGAAATAATTCCATTTATATTTTTAACAATAGAACTATATTATGTGTTAATAGTAACTAATTCAGTAAATAGCCAACTACTCGTAGACACACAAAAATATTGGCGAGTTTATGTGATTCAGTTGCACTTTATTATACGTTGTTACCACTTTCGTTTGTGGTTACATGTGGTGATCCTCGCTATCGGACGGGACCGGCTAGTGTCTGAATATTTTTAAGGAGCGACGGCGTGGGCGCACTGTGTATATCAGTAGGCCTGTTACCAGTTTTTGTTTTGGTACAGTACTTATTACAGTATGTGTGCAATTGCCCATGGATGAGTGTCGCTGCGTAATCTATCATCTACTTGAAAAGTAATTCTCATTGTTTAATTTTGAAAAAAAAATGAGATTATTGAAAATGGAAGACTTATTTTAAACAATTTAAAAAAAGGAATCAAAAAAAGTAGTTCGATATTTTAAATTTAGTTGGTACAGTGAAAATCCTTGGTTTTGTGGTTGCAAGAAAAATAGACTGTATTGTTGGCCATGTCTTCTAGTTTCTATAGAAAAAATAGGTGGACCAGCGGCCGAGTTCACGTTTAAATAGTTTTAGAGTTTTAAAAAGGAGACATGAAATTTCTCCGTTACCTACATGTAAGATGTATAGCCAATTTGATTCAGTTTGGCAAAACAAGAATCGAAAGTTCTCTTAACTAAGCTTTTAAAGCAAATATTACTAAGCATAATGATTTTGTTAAAAAAATAGATAATAGGCAAGTATATCCTTAGCACACTTATAATTGATACCGCATGTTTTGGCCAAACAAGAATTAGCGTTTCGCGGTAATTTTGAGGGTGACGACTCTGACAATCGAGACAATTACAGGGAATTGTTAACATTAATTGCCAAAAGATCAAAAATTTTGACAACATCTAGAAACATCAACTGTTTTTTCGAGAGTTTCAAGTGATATACAAAATGATATTATTGAAGCCATATTTATACATTTAGCCATATCTTCGTTTTTTTAAATAAGATTTTTTGCATCTGGTTTTGGTAACACTTTAGTCACGCGTCGCCAACGACAAATAGTATTTTATTCTATGATTAAAATTATTTGACCAATAAACTGACATTTCTCCATTTTACTAACGTCAAATAAGACTTACCTACTCTATTTAGAGTACTAAGGGAACGATTCTCGCTGAAAATTTACCGCCTGAGCAGATGGGATGTGAATTATAAATTGTAAAATTCCCCCATCTTCCTATAGTCTCAGAATCCGCATGGCTTGCATTTTTAGAAGCCTCGGATGGTTTAACCAGAGAAGGTTTTCCATTATTTTTATTCTGGTAGGATATAAGATGGTATTTTAAATATCATTTTATGTGCTATTAGATTAGAAACTTAAACTTTTTTCTAGCAGATATCGCTAGGGCATCCCTTCCATTTCGTTCGTTGCAATCCGTGACAGCACACGGAGTATTAGCCTGGTTCATAATTCAGAGAGAAGAGCATATGTATCTTCTGATGAGGGGCTAAGAAGCCCCGAAACCGGTAGATATTCTTGATATATTCTCTAATTGAACTAGAAATATAGTGATGAGCGTGCTAATAACCGACAAAAATAGCATAAAAGATGGAAAACGTATTAAGTTGTGAGATAAAAAGAAATAAAACTAGTCGAGCTGGGAAATTTAACGATATTAACTTATAAATTTGCATTATATTGATTGTTTCCCACCTTTACACGTATCAGAGGAGTATGTCAACGTCAACTAAAACTGTCACTGTGGCAGTAGTAGTTGCCAAACTCGTCCGATACGTCTAAAGGTGGGAAACAATCAATATAATGTAAATTTATAAGTCAATATACCTAAATTTGCCAGCTCGAATAGTTTCATTTCTTTTTATCTCACAACCTAATACGTTTTCCATCTTTTGTGCTATTTTGTCGGTTATTAGCGCGCTCATCACTGTATAATGCGACTGCAGTTCCATGTTTCAACGAAATCGAAAATGTTTATTCATTTTTAATAATTTTTTATTCCATTCTATAAATTAAATCTAATAACCTAAAATTATATTGTTTGAAGTTCATTTATATTTATGTATCATAAAAAGATATTAAAAACTAATTTCTTTTAGGGGGTAGGTGAAAATTTCGGCTCCAATACTTTTTAAATGCATTTATTTTTTTCGAATCCTGAGAAAAGTAATAAGTATTTTTGAAAAATTTAAATGCAGAATGAAAGATTACGTTATTACCAAAGGCGGAAAGTTCTTAAAATCATCTATAATACTTATTTTAATAAGTTACAGGGTGAAAAAAAGAGAAAATTTAGTGTGATTTTTAATTTTAAATATCTCATTTAAAAGAAACTTTTTGTTTATTCTAAGGGACTTTCGACTCTCAGTAATAATGCAATCTTTCATTCTGCGTTTACATTTTTCAAAAATATTTTTTAGCTTTCTTAGAATTCGAAAGAAATGAATGCGTTTAAAAAGTACTCGAGCCAAAAGTTTGGGCCTACCCCTTAAACAAAGATTGTTTAAAGAATTATACCGCCTTCAAATGTGAAAATTTTTATGTAGAGTGTTAAAAGGTTTTATATAAAAAGTTGGGTGTAACAAAAATTCAGGTCATAAATTAAACCACATATTCTGGGACCAAATATAGCTCGATTGAACATAACTTACCTTAGTACAAATATGCACATAAAAAAAGTTACAGCCCTTTGAAGTTACAAGATGAAAATCAATTTTTTTTTTAATATATCGAAAACTATTATAGATTTTTTATTGAAAATGGGCATGTGCTATTTTTATGGTAGGTACATCTCAAAAAAATACTAATAGTGAAATTTGTACACCCCATAAAAATTTTATTAGAGTTTTGTTCCCTTAGATCCCCAAACTTTTGTGTACGTTCCAATTAAATTTTTACTGCGGTACCGTTAGTTAAACACAATGCTTTTAAAACTTTTTTCCTCTTAGTATTTTTTTCGTTAAAACAGTTTTTATCGAGATGCGGCTTCTTTTTTAATATGTTTACATAAAAATTTTATGAGGGTTTTGTTCCCTTAAACGCCCCAAATGTTTGTGTACGTTCCAATTAAATTATTATTGTGGTACCATTAGTTAAACACAAGGGGTGGAATGCATAAAACGTAGTACCTGCTAATGCTTCAAGTATGTACTATATTTTTGAAGATTTTACTACACTTACAAATGCTTTGTAAGTGTTTTAGTACACTTATAAAGCATTTAATGCTTTGTAAGTGTAGTAAAATCTTCAAAAATGTAGTACATACTTGAAGCATTAGCAGGTACTACGCTTTATGCATTCCACCCAAGGTTTTTAAAACTTTCTTGCCTCTTAGTACTTTTTCGATAAACGACTTTTTATCGAGATATTAATATGTTTCAAAATACATATACAGTAGAACGTCGATAATCCGAACCCTTGTAATCCGAACGATCTCTAGTCCGAACGCAAAAAAAGATATAAAATTAAAAAGTATGATCACGGACCGAATTTTTGGATTTAATACGACAATATGGGCAAAATATGACCGCGGATTTTTGTTTTGATTATGCAGAAATACATACAATATATTTGTTTATTAGATATGCAGGTTTTTTATTTCTTGTAACTAAAACGTATGTACATAATATGTGCTATGTTTATGAGCTTTGTATATGTATATTTTGAACATTTGTTCGGTAATCCGAACAATTTGATAATCCGAACTACCCCTGTACCAATTAGTTCGGATTATCGACGCTCTACTGTACCTAAAAGATGTACATTCACAATAAATTTTCATATTACATATTACACGATATTACCAAGTAAATATTACATATATTCATGTAAAAATTAGTGATGGATTTTACAAATGTTCAAAATATCTCGATAAAAACTGACTTATCGAAAAATTACAAAGAGACAAAAAAGTTTTAAAAACGTTTTGTTTAACTAATGGTACCACAATAATAATTTAATTGGAACGTACACAACTATTGGGGGGGGTTAAGGGGACAAAACCTCCATAAAATTTTAATGGGGTACACAAATTTCACTTTTATTTATTTTTAAGATGTTCCTGCATTAAGAATGCCACATGTCCATTTTCAATAAAAAATCCCTAATAGTTTTCAATATATTGGAAAAAATCGATTTTTATTTTGTAACTTCAAGGAGCTATAACTTTTTTGTATGCATATTTGTACTGAGGTAAGTACAAATTAGGTTCCATTGAACCTAATCGAACTATTTTTGGTCCCAGAATATGTGATGTAATTTATGACCTCTATTTTTGTTACACCCTGTATAAAAAAAGTCTACAATATAGTCAAAAATATGTAGGTAGTTTTATTTTGTTATAAATAAATTTATTTATCGATAACAACATTAAACTCCCTTTGGGATTTGGTAATGCGTTATTTAGGTTTCTCTATTCGAGTTGCATAGGTTTAAAAACAAGAAGAAAATTGCTCTATTGGAAGCTGAGAAAATACAATTTTTATGTATACCCTAGTTTGAACTTTGAAAATATATTTTTTTAACCTAGTCTTTTTGGTATATTTCATGTACAATTCCGATCGTGTTTATATTACGTATTATATTAGTCCAGGGTAATAAGGTTTTTTCCATGACACTTGAACAGCCAGGGTACTGAAGCGTTTTTTCGACAGGTAATACCTATAAGAGCAAATTGTAACTATTTCCTGCGTAGGATCTGGCGGCCATTTTTATTTATAAACAATTAAGTGTCAAAAAATGGCATTTTTCACTTTTTTTTCAAATCAATGGAAAACAGGGAAACTTATGGTTTTTTTTAGTACAAACATCTTCGAGATTATTGAAAATACTTTAAAATGACGTATTACAAAGTTTGATATACTCATTTATTGTTAATATAATTGCGAAGAAAGGTCGGAATTGCAAAAAAAATTATTTTCGCAATAACTATTGTAAAAATTAGTGTACAGCTTTGAAATTTTTGTCAAATAAGGGTTCTTTGGTGCTTAATATAGATAACATTACTTGGTAGTTGTGCACTTAAAACAGGGTAAAAAAAGTTAATTTTTTTGGAAAAAGTTATTCAAAAAGTTTATAAAGAAAAATTGACGATACTTTTGCATAATTATTTATTACCAATAAACGCATTCTTTATTCACTTTTTTAAACCATGTTAAAAATGTAGCTCATGCTCTTTCATTTGACACCTGTGGAATGGTTCTAAGGTTATTTTTTCTGACTTATGTTATTACAAAAAAATGCTCTCTGGGATAAACAATTTGAATAAAACTTAAACAATTGAATGAATCGCTTTGAAATTTTTATCACATATTAAGCACCAAAGAACCCTCATTTGACAATAATTTCAAAGCTGTACACTAATTTTTACAACAGTTATTGAGAAAATATTTTTTTTGCAATTCCGACCTTTTTTTCGCAATTATATTAACAATAAATGAGTATATCAAACTTTGTAATACGTCATTTTAAACAATTTTTCCTAATCTCGAAGATATTTGTACTAAAAAAATCACAAGTTTCACTGCTTTCCGTTGATTTGAAAAAAGGGGAAAATGCCATTTTTTGACAGTTAATTTTTTATAAATAAAAATGGTTACCAGATCCTACGCAGGAAATAGTTATAATTTGTTCCTATAGGTATTACCTGTCGAAAAAACGCTTCAGTCCCTGGCTGCTGAAGTGTCACGAACAGGGTATATTTTTGTCTTATTACCCTGGCCTATATGTAGTTTATTTTCATATATATATATATATATATATATATATATATATATATATATATATATATATATATATATCTTGAAGATATAAAAGCTTTTATCGAGATAGAGCTCCGAAAGAGAAACGTAATGATTCAAAGATTACAATCCTATTTTTTATAACTTCATAGCAAAAGCCGGTCAACTTTGACTGGTTGTATTTCAGGAATCACTGCTCGTATTTCAAATATTTTTCTTTTAAAATATGCTATTTCGAGTTTTTTCCAAACCCCTTTTTAGAATTTAATTTAGGCTAATAGTTACCAAGATATTCTATTTGTTTATAAGCCAAAAAATTGTTTACATTAAAAAAAATCCTGAGGCCGTCTAAATAATAAAAATTCAATTCTGCGTGACCATGGTGGAGATACATGAACGATGCCAGCGTGAGTACCGGTGAAATATAACAATTTTGGCGATTCTTTGTAATGTCAGTATCATTGTTTGTATAAATATCATTTAATTAAAAATGGTAAATAAATGTTGCGTAAGTATTTAATTGTGCTAATAATAGCCAAAAAAGTAAACGTAATTTCTATAGATCTCCAATGATGACAAATAAATTAGAGAAAATATTTAAACTAGGAGGAATAAACCCAAAAGACATATTCACGCCAAATAATGTCACTATAAAAATCACCAGATTCATCTTTTTTTTTGGTTGACCATGTCGACGGTAATCCAGTAATTAGTATCAGACAACTTATACATAAAATTAATATCAATTCGCTAAGAGTTCTAAAAACAACAGTTTTTTTTTATATAAATGCGGACTAAAAATCTAAAAATTAAAGAAATATCCCCATTGCTAAATTAATTAACCAAAGAAATCTTTAAAAGTCAATGTGTCAAAATTTAGTAAATGAGTGTCGAAATTTCATAATTTAGTGGCGTAAACTTGCTTGCGGTTGGACCAATTACAAACAAGCATTAGAGCGCGGTAAAAAATTACTCCTCCTAGTTTAAAAACGAGGATAGATTTTTTCCTTTTTGTTCCGTTTGGGGTTAAAAAGATAAATTGTGATGAATTTTTAGAAGCACAGTTCTTATTACTACATCCATTTTATACATAAATTGAAATAGTATCGTTAAAAAACTAATTATTAATAATTTGCAATTTCACAAGGTGTAGGGGAACCCGGGGTGTAACGGGGTACCGTGGCAGAATGGGAAACCGACGTGATATTGGGTGCGTTCGGACGACCATAGCGGCTGGCTGTCAGCAGAAATCGGCTGAGTGGTTGTATCCAGCCGTGATAGGGAAAGCTTAGTAAATCTCTCAGCGGCTGGCTTCCAGCGGTGACGTCTGACAGCTACTGCTGGCTCAGCTGTCCAGCCGCTGTGGTCGTCCGAACGCACCCATTACTTACAAACGACATAGACGCGCGAATTCACACAAAACGCTTAGTTCGTCACGTCGAGTCATATTATGAAGTAGTCGTTGTCAGTCTGGGAGTACGCATGGTTGGTGTTTTGTCGGAGATCAAAGAAGAAACCTGTAAATTCTAATTTTTTCGTTGTGTCGCTAAGGTAATTATACTGTTTACTATTCTTTTTTCGAAATTAACCTTACATGTTTGTTTCAATATACTTTTAGCTCTCTAAAACTGTAGTAATGACTCGCGTCCAATAAACATAACCTATTATAACACTAATGTTTCTGGGAACGGTTGTCTGGGGCGCAATGGGGTATACCCCATTCCGCCCCCGATTATATTTAGTATTGATAAATATATTTCTTCTCGTATTTTCTCGTATTGATTATATCTTTTATTGATCGCAGATGGTACGTAACTACAAAAAGAAAACCACCCGGCAGTCGTGGTCTACCGATGTTATGAAGCAATCTGTAGATGCGGTTATCAGTGGACAAATGGGATATGTGGCTGCATCTAATCGGTTTGGTGTCCCATCATCAACGCTGGAGCGATATGTTCAGAAAAGACAGGAGAATCCAGACGCTGTCATTGATAAAACGTCAGGAAAGTATAAAACTGTTTTCACTATTGAGCAAGAGATTGAGCTTGTCGTTTATCCGAAAGATATGCAAAAACAACTGTTCGGCATGACTATGAAAGAGTTTCGCCGACTAGCATACCAGCTAGCAGAAAAGAATAACTGCAAGCATAACTTCAACAGAACATCGGAAATGGCAGGAGAAGACTGGTGTAAAGGTTTTTCAAACGTCACGATTTAAGCTTAAGAAAACCCGAAGCAACTTCTGGAGCACGGGCTATGGGATTCAATAGAGTAGCAGTATCGAATTTTTTTTAATCTGCTTAATGAAATTCTGGACAAGCACGAATTGGATGCCACTAGCATTTTCACCTGTGATGAAACGGGTATTAGCGTGGTTCCCAAGCAGTTTTCGAAAATATTAGCTGTTAGAGGACAACTTCAAGTAGGTATCTTAAGTTCTGCTGAAAGAGGCACCACTGTCACAGCCGAAATATGTTGCTCAGCTGCCGGATGTTACATGCCCCCAATGTTAATATTTCCGCTAAAAAAGAAACAACGTGAATTTGAAACAGGTCTCTTACCAGGAGGCTGAGCTGAAGTTAGCGATTCTGGTTGAATAACTGCAGAGATTTTCGTAAAATGGCTACAACAGTTCATTATGTTTCCTAAAGCGACGAAAGAACACCCAGTTCTGTTACTTCTTGACGGGCATACGTCACACACAAAGAACTTGGCCGCAATAGATCTAGCACGTGACAATGGTGTGTTAATATTGTGCTTCCCTCCTCATTGCTCTCACAAAATTCAACCATTGGACGTTGCATTCATGAAGCTCTTGAGCTTGTATTATGAGGATGAAATAAGGAAGTGGCTCAGGTCGCATCCAGGGAGAGTGGTTAAGCTTTTCGACATATCAACACTTTTTGGTCAAGCTTTCTTAAGTGCAGCAAATATGAGAACTGCCATTAATGGCTTTGAAAAATCTAGTATCTGGCCATCCAATATGAATAAATTCACCGATGATGACGTTCTACCATCAGCAACAACAGATATTCCCTTGGAAAATCATGTTGGCAGTACAATCCAGGAAACATCGCCGGCTATGCCAGAGACAACTAACTCGAAGCCAACTACACCAGTACAGAAGCATTTCTCCTCACCCCATGTTCATCCCACACCCGTAGTTGATAATCCTGTCAAAAATAATCCATCCGTACCGACAATTGACGAAAATCTTCCCCCACCAGTGAATGTCCCTAAACCCGGATGTTCTTGGATGCAGTGGCGGAGCGTCCTTAGGGGCCAGAGGGGCCGGGCCCCACCAAAAAATATGTAATATATGTAAATTTTTAGTTACGATTCTATTATATAATATTTTATATACATATGCAATAAATAATTTATTTGCTCATGCATACAGTTTTTTCTCGTGATATAAAAATAATATATTGCACGTAGAAGTCAAATAGAAGTCTTCTCTATTAATTTTGTCACCATGCGCTGCACTGGCCGCATAGAACCGTCCGGTGTCCGTCCGATGGGTCCGTTTACCCTGGCCCTTGCTCCAAACAGTATTTATTTCTTTGACTAGTCGTTGCAGTCACGTGGGTACCGGCTGTATTGCATTGCATGTTCTTCGCTGTCGTCAATAATCCTAGGCAGGCCGTATATAGATGTTTAGGGGCCAGTTTTGTGTAGGCCTTCTGTGTAGTTAATACGCTGTTTCGGTGTTTCGGTGTGATAACGTTAATTTAAAATGAACAAAGTAGACTATTTATTACAAAGTTCTTTTTATACGTTAGGGATAGAGGAAAAGAATGAAATTAAACGATTAGGTGTAATAAATAAATAAAAGATTAAGTGATAAATAAACGTTTAGACGAAGTCATTCGTTCTTCTTTTGCCCTTTAATTCGTCCAATTATGAACCTAGGCTTTCCCCAGTTTCCTCCATTCGTTTCTGTTTAGTGCTTCTGTTTCCAGTGCGTTTCTCCTATCTTTTTAATGTCATCTCCCCATCTCATCTAGGGTCGTCCTCTTGCTCTCTTTCCTGCCCATGGCCTCCATTGTAGTATCGTGGTATTCCACCTATTGTCCGTTTGTGTGGCGTTGTGACCTGCGAAGCCCCATTTTAGCCTGGCTATATGTTGTCCTGCGTCTTTGACTTTTGTTTTATTTCTTACCCAGTTGTTTTGCTTTTTGTCTGTATTTTACTCCGAACATTGCTCTCTCCATGGCTCTTTGTGTCTTCATTATTTTATCCATGCTTGCTTTGGTCAAGGTCCATGATTGGCATGCCTATGTAAGAATTGGGAGTATGCACTGGTCAAACACTCTTGTTTTTAAGTATTGTTGTAATTCGAACAACAACTAAGTCATTAATATGGAGAAAAACTTTTATATCTATCCATAAAATCAGGTGGCTTAACCACATAAAGTAATAAGAGGATATCCCATTACTTAGGGCATCCAAAGTAACGTTCAGTACAAAGCCTCCCCATTAATTTGTTATGTCCTTCGATGGGGAGAGGTGGTGGTATAGCTTGAGGGTCAGATAGGTACCACTTCATTACGGAGTGTGACCAATTTGATCTTCGGACATGTGGGTCCCACTGTTGCATTGGAACACACATATCCCTCGAGGCTGGGGTTGTACGAGTATGTGTGTTTGCGTGTTATTGGGTCAGTTCAGTACAGTACCTGTATATATTTTTTTGACCCATGTTTTCATTCTTCATTTTTCTTATTGTAATTTCGTCAAATTTATATGCGGCCCAGGCCCCACCAACTGAAATTGTCACGAGCCGCCACTGCTTGGATGCCCGATTCCCCTGTTCGTCCTAATGACACACATTTTTCAGTCACTTCGCCAAGAGACCTAATTCCGTTGCCAAAAATTAAAGCCGGAACAAAAAGAGCTGTAAAAAAGCGTAGAAAGACTGCTGTCCTTACCGCCTCATCTTATAAGGTTGAACTGGAAGAATCTTTAAAAAAGATGCAAGCTATAAAGGAAGCTAAAGAGAAAAAAATTAAACAGATTAATGTTTCAAAATGATGAAAACAAACCCAGAGAAATTGAAACTCAACGAAAAAGGAAACAAAATAAGAACAAACAGGTTAAAACTAAG